>NW_024745073.1:8979418-9123900 GCF_018991925.1 Homarus americanus | reverse complement strand
GGTTATATAAATGTATATGACCATCTTCAATACGACCGCAGTTATCAAAATATCTACGGTAGTGGGCGGAGCTTCAGTAACCATCAGTTGATGCAGTTTGAGGAAGCAACAGACAAGTTGCGAGAACAAGCTCTTCTACGTTACAAAGAAATAATTCATCGTTATATAAACTACCTTTTTGTCCTCCATAATATATATTAACGATTAATTTAGGTCAATATGTATAAAACTTTAATAATTGCAGTAAAGAAGACTATGGAGCACTCAGCGGATCGCCCAGGATGACATCATTGGTTTGTAGTAGAGTGGCAGCTGTCAACGTCCACCAAAAGTCGCACGATTCCCAAGCTCGCGGTTAAAACTTACAGTCAGCATAACCAGAATTTTGAACGTCGTTCAGCCGGCCGAAATGTAATGACCACGATCATAATACATCAGTTAACATAAAATCAAACTATCTATATTACGCTCAATAGCTGCTTCCACAAAAAATGTAGCTGTGCTTTTATTTGGAGTTTCCCATCTGAGGAGTCCGTTTTCTCATCACTCAGGACGGCTGGTCCTTCTTTTCTCTCTTCAACCTTAGATTCCACCTGAGACTTCGATATTTTTAGTAACGACAATTTGAAATTACAACTGTGATTGCAATTGTTGAAACTTAGATAGGTCTGATTACAGTTGAACATCCAAGATCCATTAGAGTGATGTTGAAAGTTTCAAATGTCCTTATTAGTAAGACTTGTCGAGTAAGTGAGTTTGTCAATATGAGTGGCATATCCTTATATCGTCGATGGGGGATAGCCATGAATTCCAGTATGTGCTACTAGTTAGATTATTTTGATACTCCAAACATGAGAGAATCGATGTTTGTAGCTTAGTTAGTGTCAGTTGTTTATTTTAAAAAGTCATTAATCTCCTGAAAAGATTCTGTCAAACTCAAAATCTCCAAGACCTTAACGGCTCTTCCCAGGAAGAATTTTGGCTGTGGTTTGTGGTTTCGTAAGCATACAGTAATTTAGGTGTGAAGGTCATTACCCCTGTCTTATATTTCGACGGTATAAGTAATTCAGCGGACACACAGGCGAATGACTGCAGGCCGCTGTAGGGCAGACCCGTATGTTGCATTCTCCACATATACAGTATCATTACTCTACAATACTTACAACTATCACCTCCATGGACAGTGACGGGTTAAGACTTTCGTAGGCCTTAGGCACCTCCAAGATATGGGGCCCCATTTGAAGCATATTCACTAATAACACAAGCCAGTACCTAATTATAAAATGATGTTTGAAAGAATAAGATTCAGTGATGTTTGCCATGAATTGAGTAAAAGAAAATGGGTTAGATCAGCTGTTCTTATACAGTACAGAAATATATTTGTTTACAAGAAGCACAGCTAGCTGGTGGGACACTAGGATTAAGCAATAAATAAATGGAAAAAAGTACCTCAGTATCAATTTAATAATAACCTGTAGAAAAAGGAAAGGTGTTCTCGTTATATTTTTTCGTAGGCCCTAGCACTGTGCCTACTGTGCTCAATGGATAATCCGGACTGTCCATGGATCTTGATTACGTTGTAAACGTGTTGCTTGTATCTAACGGGCTTGGTATTGAGGCTGAGACTAAACAACAAGTACTTCGTGGCCCCAGTGCCTCGTCTCTCCAACAACCTGACAGAAATCATTAATGGTTAAAGTTTGATTTTAAAATTAAATAAAAACACTAAGTGATAAGCATATCAAAATCTACTCTGTTCTCCGTGATTCGTTTTCAGATAATATCAAAGCTACTTTCCTGAGACTTTTTACCACCCCGAAGCAACCAGCCTACAGACTACATATCGTGACCCCCAGTAAATCCAGAACATTTTTTACTCATCTCAAACACCTGAACATTTGTTAAACTACAGGTACATTCAAGTCAACATTCTAAAATAATCGACGAAAAACTGAGTCTGTGCGTGCCCTGTAGTAAGTTATTATAATCATTACTTTAACAACACACACCGGCGTAATAAGACCAAACTAATAATTAGTTGGATACAATGTGATGAAGAAACTCGCTCTGCTGAACGAGTGCCGTGGTTACACCTCAGCCACCGTAGCGACCTTCATCCTTCAGTTAAATATCACCTTTCTATAAAGAAACTCACTCGTTAACTATAGGTGTATGGGTCAATAAAGCTCACAGACTCTTAATGTTTGCCAGAAGGATAGTAATTCAACGAAAAAATTCCATAATCACAGCCCGTTTCATCGACCTTAGATAATCATAATTTTGTCTAATGTAAAATTGTGATTATTATCCATTCATAACCTTCTATGTCCATAAACCTAATAGACAGGACGGTTTTTTCGTTATAATATTACGAGTAAAAACCCCTAACAAACCAGACCTAAACCTACTGTGTGTGTTGGTATACGTTCTCGAGTTTTTGGTAAGGTTTAATGTTAGATTTTCTTAATGTTTCTGAATGTAAAAGGTACTGATATGATATTGTATTTGATGTTGTTGCTAGGGTAGCGGCGAGTAAGATGTATTAACCTTACAACAATTTTAATAGCTCTGTGTGCCAATTGTAATAGATGGCATAACACTAACCATACCTAAATCAAACCAAAGTTTTAATCATACCTAATTTAAATTCCTGGCGGAGGGTGAACTGGTCTCTGGTGTAGCACTGTGGTGAATACTCTTGTAATTCCCACATGTTTTAATTGACTTCACTTCAAAAGGACACTTTGGAAAATTCACTATTGGTACCTCGTCGTACTTTTTAATGTTCACTAGAAAAAAGGATTCCACGCGTGAATTTTTTCTTAACTTCAATTAGGTTCACTACCTCCGTTAACACTTTTATTTCCATTAATCCAACTGCTAAGGGCCCATAACACTTGATTTCTGGCATCAGTGACAACATCCTCATCTGTCGAGTCACATCAGGTCACTTCACCTTTAACCAATATTTCTATATATTAACACAACACTTCACGTTACGGGCCTTCCAGCACTTTCACAACACCGAACACTTCACTTATATCAGTATATAACACCGAAAGAGTATCAAGTTTGTAAGGAAATTGCCGTACGAAGGAATAATGCACACGTCCTTCTGATCGATGAACCGACACGACCATGAGTAATGTTGTGGCTGTCAAGCTGCCCATACTTGTTGCCAGCGGTCGCCAAAATTTATTTATTTTTAATTCCTTATCGTATAAATCGTTGTTGGTGTTAGAATAATGACGTATATCAATTATATTCTAATTTATCTTATTACCTAAAATAAAACCTTGGTGAGCTTTATTGGAAGTAATAAAGAAACAAACGAGCGAACATACATAAATCGTTTCTCACTTTTGATCATTCTTTTCATTTTGTATTTATAGTTCTTTATTATTATTATTATTATTATTATTATTATTATTATTAATATTATTATTATTATTATTATTATTATTATTATTATTATTATTATTATTACAGTTAATATTATCATTATTATTTTTTTATTTCGTTTTATCATAAATTTTATTTATTAAATTATTATGATGATGTGATGATGATGATTATTATTATTATTATTATTATTATTATTATTATTATTATTATTATTATATTATTATTTATTATTATTATTATTATTATTACATTTTCGCTTCAGGCCCAGATGTGTCATGACTCTGGGCTAATCTCAAAAAAAAAACAAACAAGCATTGGAACGACTCTTTAAGGTACTTAAACAACAATTCAATAATTATCTTATCACTCATATATTACCGTTACTATGAGAGATTAATATACACACACACACACATCGTCTTAACATACGCTTGGGTTACGAATGAGATACCCGTGGATGTTAAACCATGTATTTTGCTGCCCCAAAAAAACCTGGCCCCATGTTCCTGATACCGTATATACCTGTGTGTAGTTCGAGTTTTTAAGACCAAATTATTTGGCAAAAATTGGGGTTCGACCTCTAAACGGGTAATAGTTTCGTTAGGTTGAAAAATATTTACCAGTAAACAATGGAAACGATGCACCAGCACCAACGCACTACCAGCTGTGAGTGTCGGTACAGTTGCCAGGCAGATCTCTTGCATCATCATAGCAGCCCAAAGTAGCCAAATCCATATGGTGAGCGCACAGGAGTATCATAAAGTATTCATTTATTAAAGTTAATTAATAGATACTGGACATCAATTTTGTTCATTACATTTGAAACATCAATCTTTGTTAATTAAATTTGAAAAAAAAGTTACGATACCGTATTATCATTAAAATATTACATCACGTATATTTTACCTTAACTGTGACTGAATGAATATATGTATTCAGAAATAAATATGGAAATATAATATTTTTGCTGGAATGACGTGGTGATAACGCCTGGATAACGCCTGATAACGCCGGATAACGCCGGTGATAACCCTGTGATAACGGTGATAACTCCTGTGATAACGCCTGGGATAACGTCGTGATAACGCCCGGTGATAACGCCCGGTGATAACGCCCGGTGATAACTCCTGGTGATAGCTCAAGATAACGCCTGGTGATACCAGATAACGCCCGGTGATAACGCCGGGATAACGCCCGTGATAACGCCCGGTGATAACGCCTGGGATAACCCTGGTGATAACTCGTGATAACCTGCGATAACGGTGATAACGCCCGGTGATAACTCCTGATAACGCCTGATAACGCCTGATGATAACTCCTGGTGATAACGCCTGGTGATAACGCCCAGATAACTGGTGATAACTCCTGTGATAACTCCGGTGATAACGCCTGGTGATAACGCCTGGTGATAACGCCCGGTGATAACGCCCGGTGATAACTCCTGGTGATAACTCCTGGTGATAACTCCTGGTGATAACGCCTGGTGATAACGCCCGGTGATAACGCCCGGTGATAACGCCCGGTGATAACGCCCGGTGATAACGCCTGGTGATAACTCCTGGTGATAACGCCTGGTGATAACGCCCGGTGATAACTCCTGGTGATAACTCCTGGTGATAACTCGGTGATCGCCCGGTGATAACTCCTGGTGATAACGCCCGGTGATAACGCCTGGGATGATAACCTGGTGATAACGCCCGGTGATCGCCCGATGATAACGCTCGGTTGTAATCGGGCAGGTGATGATAACGCGTGATGATAACGCCTGGTGATAACGCTCTGGTGATAACGCTGCGATAACGCCTGGTGATAACTCCTGGTGATAACTCCTGGTGATAATGCCTGGTGATAACGCCTGGTGATAACGCCTGGTGATAACTCCTGGTGATAACGCCTGGTGATAACGCCCGGTGATAACACCCGGTGATAACGCCCGGTGATAACTCCTGCGATCTCCTGGTGATAACGCCTGGTGATAACGCCTGGTGATAACTCCCGGTGATAACTCCTGGTGATAAACCTCGGTGATAACGCCCGGTGATAACTCCCAGATAACTCCCGGTGATAACTCCTGGTGATAACTCCTGGTGATAACGCCCGGTGATAACTCCTGGTGATAACGCCCAGTGATAACGCCTGATGATAACTCCTGGTGATAACGCCTGGTGATAACGCCCGGTGATAACTCCTGGTTGTAACGCGTGATGATAACGCCTGATGATAACGCCTGGTGATAACGCCCGGTGATAACTCCTGGTGATAACTCCTTTGTGATAACGCTTGGTGATAACGCCTGGTGATAAAGCCTGGTGATAGCAACCACAACTACCATCATCACCAACATAATCATCACCACTATTATTACCACCGCCATCACTACCATTATGACCAGAATAATAATTAACTCCATCATTATCACCATCATAATCATCACCACCACCATAATCACCACCATCATTAAGACCACCATTATCACCACCATAATCATCATCCCTGCCAACGACATCACCACTAACTCTACCACCACCTAAACTACTGCTACCACTATCATCACCACCACCCTCTCCGCCCACATTAATTTAAGCTGTAAACCCCCACGCCCACAGCATCACCCACACGTCACACTCCTAGTAACCCGCCCCGCCTCCTGACAACTTCCCAAGGTTGCTGACTTGCTGACACTCTGCCGACATAGCCTCAGTAAGAGTTTTAATGGTGACATTGAATTGGTACTGATGGAAAGCTAGCCTCTCTCTCTCTCTCTCTCTCTCTCTCTCTCTCTCTCTCTCTCTCTCTCTCTCTGTATGCATATCTATCGATCTTTATTTCTTTTTAAATACCTTTCTCTCTACTCATCTATCTTTCAATATACTTACCCCCTCTCACTTTCTCACTATATGTTTATCTGTCATCCTGTCTGTCTATCTGTCTTCTGTAACTAGATATTAAGAACTCTGTCCATCGATGGGTGGTGTGTGGCACTACTTAAGCTGACAGTATACTCGTATGTAAACAATGAGAAACAACGACGATAAGGAGAGGAGAGGAGAGGAGAGGAGAGGAGAGGAGAGGAGAGGAGAAAGATAAATAGGGTATGTGAAGGGTTATTCCCGATAAAAAAACAGCATCCATTTATTCCCTACTCAAATCTCAATAGAATTTTTCTCCTAGTTGACTGAATACTTCCCCACCTTGGAGACAAGTACCTCATCCTTACAGCTGGTTAAGGCGATGATGATGTGGTGGCGAGTGCCCGGCGAGCAAGGAATGTGTGTCGAAGGTTGTTGATGTCAGGAATGATCTCATTTCTCGACATACTTCTCTCGCCACGTTTCCAACTTGATAACAAATGATCTCACCCCGATATCCAATAATTATCGCTGGAACATTGATACAGGATTGTGTAAGTGTCTAGGTTATTGAGGCGGGGTGTGATTTTGGTGGGTCTTACACCTAAGGTTTCTTCGTCTGCAAGTGCAATTTGTCAAACTGGATTAATTAGGTCACCTGAAGGTTAGTGCTGAGGGTGGTGGTGTTGACGAGGCATCTTAATGAACTTCTGTCGACAGTAATACGACCATCTCCTTTCCCTGATTCCTGTGTGTGTGTGTGTGTGTGTGTGAATCTTTCCCGCAAAATTATGAAAGTTTGTACAGGTTTATAACTTTGATCTTGAAACGACCATCAGATGGCAAATCTGCCGATCGTGTATTGATAAAGACCACGAATGGGCTCGAAAGTATTGTAGTTCCCACGAAGGAGAGCCACATTGATGTTGCTCAAGACTTTCTGGTTCTTGCGTTTAATTTAATACTAAATAATCGAAATAATCGACATTGTTCAGGTTCCAATATTATACAAGATGGCGGGAGCGTAAGACGACGTTGTCATTCTTGAAAAGCATAACTAAACTTTTTCGCTTCTAGATGAATCTGAAGTTTATGATTAATATTAAACGGAAAATATTTTGATGATACACTATGTAAAGATCATTACTATAGAGAGACAATAGATTTAAATTTGATCAGATTTAAAGACTTTTATTTATTGAAGAATTATCAGCGAAATATTTTCATACAGTTTTAACCTAACCTAACCTTCTTACGTTGGTACATGCCGAGGCTCGAACCCTTGATATATTAGTAAGAGTTACGCACGTACTACCACTAACTTCTATGTGCTGCATGCTTCAGGAGTTTATTTTGTAAAGGTTGCATATGTTTGGAATAAAGAAGGTTACCATCTGTGTGAAATTGCTGTTTTTGCTTAAGTCAGTATTTCATTTTGCTTGGAAGCATTAGTTTGGAAAAATGAAGTGTCATGTTAGGTTGTTAAGGCGACGATAGGTTGATATTGTTAAGGTTTTATTTTGTTGAGTGACGTTAGGTTGGAAGAGTCGGTTAATCGGTTAGGTTAGGTTTTCTTAGGTTAGGTTGGTGTTAGATTGGGTTAGGTCACGTTATTGTCTAGGTTAGTTCTTAAGTAAATGTTTAAGCAAGTGCCTTGGGTTAGGTTACGTTTTAGAGGGGGATGAATTTCTATCTGGTGTTTGACTTCTGCATCGGGTATATGGGTGCCACTAACCTAACCTAACCTAACCTAACCTAACCTTCATTCACTTTTGGAAACTGTGTCTGTGTGATGTTAACACGTTTATAAGTTTTCTATTCAGCGAAAAATCATTATCATATCCAATAGATTCTGAGGTGGTAGAGGAAAAATGTACATTTAAGTATAAAGTTAAATCATTACAATATTATCACACACAAGTAAATTTACCAAATTAACCAGGAGAATGTCACCATTCGTTAAAACCGAACATCAGGTGGAACACATAACAGCTCCGCCAACGAGTTGTTTTAAGTGGTATAGGGAGGAGAGAGGTCGACCGAGTAGTGACGCTCCTGCTCCCCGAGCAGTATACTCAGGGGATGGGGTTAGTTGACTGAGGTCGACCCTGAACTGGGATATGGTAAACTCTAGTCTGCTGGCCTCTTTAATTCCCCACGACTGGACAGGTCAGGTCATACATTTAGTCCCTCTGGATGACAGGGACTGATGGACACTGATGAAGACGCCTCTCACGCCCTGCCCTTGACGTGGGTAGAGTTCTCCTAAACAACGTATTAACATAGTCATAATATTCCGGCAAAATCATAAAGTAATAAAACCAGTACCAAATATTAAGTAGCCTGACACATTGAACATTAAATCATAATAGAAACATATCAACAATCAACATAGCAGAAATCAATCACAATACAACAAAACAAACAAATCGCAAGAGAACATAACAGACAAATCAATAATATAAGTGGAGGGTTCTCTTACTGATGCTGAGGGAAGGAAGTCCTGTGACTCACCTTCCAGCGCGACATTACCTCTGTTCAGGGTTCATAACACCTCGAACACTTTGAATGAATCACCGAAATCCCGACATTCTTGAACCTATACAAGGCTCATTAGCGCTCCAAATGAAACAAATCCCGGTGAATGAGTAACCCAACACTTTGAATAGTCCTAAGCAAATTACCTAAACCACACGACGTATACCCATTCATTCATCAATAGTGATACTACTTCTGAAACGTTGCCATTTGGAGACACGGGTTACCCAAGAGGGTATCGGAACACATTTCCGCAACTGTACCATATTACGGAGCCTCTTCGATACCAGATCTGTGCTGAATAAATTTGTCTGACGTTAGCCAAATGAAATATTAAAAGTGGCGTCGCTGTAGTGAAGGGGTTTAACGAAGGTACTGGTAAATGAAGCTGGCTAACAAAAGTACTGGTGAATGAAGCTGATTAACGAAGGTATTGGTAAATGAAGCTGATTAACGAAGGTAGCAGTAAATGAAGCCGGTTAATGATGAAATTGCTTAACGCGGTAGAATTACATCCGGTTACCATACACTCAGTCAATCAATCTCAGCTGGACTCAAACTTGGCGATAAAACCCATATTCATTATTGGGGTTTTGGTTTAGTAACGAATATATTTACTCGCCGTGAATATGAGTTCTTGAAAGTCATACAGATAGATCTTGAAGCGCAATATATAACATTATGGTCAACGTATAGCATCAATATCGACTATAATCGTTTAGGAGTGTTTTAATTGTCAGTTTTCTTCTCTCTTAATTCTACGTTTTTTTTCTTTATTTTTTTCTTAAGTAATTTCTCCCATAGCTCTAAACAACTTTTACAGTCCTAATCACTTCTCACTTAATTTGTCAATGTGGTCACGATTCCAATCACTTCACACCGTCACCCTATAGATTCTCTTACTATAAGTCCCATCAACATCTACTGTACAGTACAACCACTGGCCGTGAAATTTAATTAAAGAGAATCACAGGGAGGCGTTTTGGCCGGGTGTAGGGAGGTCGGAGGTGAGGATGACACCTCCTCCTCCTTTACCTCACACTGCTGACGAAGACCAAGCACCTGCTACTCTCCAGCTCCTGGTGGCCCTGTGGTGCTGAGGACAGCCCCTAATTATCTCTTCCAATCTTCATGCTAAGATGTTGACTTTCATCTGTTGAGCATTAAACACAAGATATGGAGGGGGTTGCTGCTAGGGTCATGATGTGCTGCGAGAGAGAGTACGTGGTAGTCTCTCTCTCCCTCTCTCTCTCTCACACATTGTCTCAGAGCGCCATTCATCACATTCATGGCACCATTCTCCCCATTGTTCAGTCAGCCGCTTTTTCTTGTTGTCACGGAAGCACTGAGCCACCTGCAGAGTATTTTATCATTGGAGACCGGAAAGCGCTCAACATTTCTGGGTACTGGAAGGTCTTGTACTTAAGGAACGTGGGAATTTTGACTGTATCATATAGAGTTTGTGCCTAAAAGTGTTATATTTACACGGTTAGCACGACGTTAGTTTTAGAACGCGCGCGCGCGCGCGCGCGCGTGTGTGTGTGTGTGTGTGTGTGTGTGTGTGTGATAAGTTATACATTTTTAAGTCAAGAGTTAAATTTTGGAATGATGTTGATTTTTAGGACTATAGACAGACTAACAGACAGAGAGACAGACAGACAGATAGAACCTTAAGTTTGGATTATGTCTTACGCTGACGGGCCTCCTCCGTCTTCATGTCTCAGGTCAGCGGAATCGTCTATATTATTCCTGCTGCTTCTGCTTGACCCCTTCTGACCCCTCTTGACCTCTGATCACCTCTCTTGAATTCTCCTTACTGCAAACTATCTGACCGCCATGGGTATAGAAATGACTTCTCTGGGTGAAAGAATTCTACAATTTTGTCGTAGGTTGATTCAGTCTCTTTGGTATTGTCTTGAGCTTCCTCCAGTTACGAAAAAAAAACATGAACCTTTAAGAATCCGTGTTTGTGCCGTAACTTACGTCAACTAATTAAGGTCGTAACTTAAGTCAACCCCGGCTAAGTAGGTTCTTACGAGGAACATCAAACTTAGGAACTTTTAAGACTCTGGCGCCTGGTGTCCTTCACTCTCTCTGATCATGGTATTGTCTTCAAACGTTGTCCTCTATTGTTTAGTCAACCATGTCGTAAATGGAGGTACGTAGGGCTGGTGCCTCCTGTTGCTGGGTTAAGAGGTTTACTGTTGATTGGGGTCGAGAGGTTTACTGTTGAGTGGGCTGAGAGGTTTACTGTTGCTGGGTTGAGAGGTTTACTGTTGCTTGGGGTCGAGAGATTTGCTGTTGAGTGGGCTGAGAGGTTTACTGTTGCTTGGGCTGAGAGGTTTACTGTTGATTGGGGTCGAGAGGTTTAGTGTTGCTTGGGGTCGAGAGGTTTGCTGTTGCTGGGTTGAGAGGTTTACTGTTGATTGGGCTGAGAGGTTTACTGTTGCTGGGTTGAGAGGTTTACTGTTGCTTTGGGTTGAGAGGTCTACTGTTGATTGGGCTGAGAGGTTCACTGTTGCTGGGCTGAGAGGTTTACTGTTGCTGGGTTGAGAGGTTTACTGTTTAGCAGGTTGAGAGGTTTACTGTTGATTGGGGTCGAGAGGTTTAGTGTTGCTTGGGGTCGAGGTTGCTGTTGCTGGGTTGAGGTTTTACTGTTGATTGGGCTGAAGGTTTACTATTTTATGAGAGAGGTTTACCTGTTGCTGGGTTGAGAGGTTTGCTGTTGCTGGGTCAGAGAGGTTTACTGTTGATTGGGGTCGAGGTTTAGTGTTGCTTGGGGGTCGAGAGGTTTGTATTCTGCTGGGTTGAGAGGTTTACTGTTGATTGGGCTGAGAGGTTTACTGTTGATTGGGGTCGAGAGGTTTAGTGTTGGCGGGCTGAGAGGTTGCTGTTGCTGGGTTGAGAGGTTTACTGTTGGAATTGAGCTGAGAGAGGTTTACTGTTGATTGGGGTCAGAGGTTTACCAACTTAGATTGGGCTGGGAGGTTTACTGTTGATTGGGGGTCGAAGTTTACTGTTGATTGAGCTGAGAGGTTTACTGTTGATTGGGGTCAGTGGTTTACTGTTGATTGGGTTGAAGTTTACTGTTGATTGAGGTCGAGGTTTAGTGTTGCTTGAGGTCGAGAGGTTTACTGTTGATTGGGCTGAGAGGTTTACTGTTGCTGGGTTGAGAGGTTTAGTGTTGCTTGAGGTCGAGAGGTTTACTGTTGATTGGGCTGAGAGGTTTACTGTTGCTGGGTTGAGAGGTTTACTGTTGATTGGGGGTCGAGAGGTTTAGTGTTGCTGGGCTGAGAGGTTTACTGTTGCTGGGTTGAGAGGTTTACTGTTGATTGGGGTCGAGAGGTTTAGTGTTGCTTGAGGTCGAGAGGTTTACTGTTGATTGGGGGTCGAGAGGTTTACTGTTGATTGGGGGTGGAGAGGGTTTACTGTTGATTGGGGGTCGAGAGGTTTACTGTTGATTGGGGTTGATACTTTGCTGTTGCTGATTCAAAGCAAGGGCAACAGAGTAGAGCCCGTTTGTAGTAGTCAGCTTCTGTTTTTAGGGGGAGGGAGTCAGGTGACGCAACAGTAAACACAGATTGGTGAAAATGAGTTGCGATGTGGCCGTGATGAACCCTGGCTGCACCTCCCAGTACGCCTCTGTTACTTAGGCTTCGGTGCATTAGTATATTATCATGAGCGCGATATATTAATACATTAAAGTGCTATATTATATGAACGAGGTAATTCATAGCCGTTGGGAATGTACTGAAAAGTCTTCCTCCAGCATTTAGGAATTTTCGATTAGGAATTAGGTCAGTACCAACCAGCCAGTGGGAATTAGAGTTTTATAACCAGACCATTCGCAGCCAATAGGAATTTTGAGTTAAGCTTTGGTCCAGTAAAGCATTAGTCCAGTAGGCTGTGGGCCATTAGTTAGGGAATTGAGCATTGCGATAAAACTGACATGAATAAGCTTGTTATTACACAGGTAAATCCCTGTATCCAGAGGTCCCATTCATTGGCTTATATCCCCACACGTCAGTAACTCTCAGAAAGGATTTATGCTCATATAAACATTTTTCAAGAAATTTACTGTATGTCATTTTACCCCAGTGATTATGTCTCGTGTGTTGCAAATTGTTTTACCTTTGGCAAAGTGTGTTGTGTTTACTCTACCTTTCTACCTGGGAGAGGTGTGATGTACTGAGCCTTCCTTTCTACCCCAGAGAAAGTATATTTTTTTCATTCTACCTCTTGTACTACAGAAGAAAAAATATGAACCTGTACAGTACCATGTTCTGACTCAATAAGTATCAAGGTATAAAATCACTCAGACATTTGGTATTCGTTAAACGGATTTAACAACTAACAACTATTAAATAACATTCTAAATAATCAGTAGTTATCCTTATCATTGTTGATAAATCTTGCTGAAAAAAAAGATCATTGAAGTAGGCGTGAAAAGCAAATTTCTCTGTTTCTTTTCATTTCCTTGCCATCGTTCTGTCTCTTTCCGTATCTGTCTTTTACAGCCTTTGGGATCGTTATCTCTCGTGCGTCTCTCACTCTTCTCAGTCTCATCTCTTCCATCATTTTTCCTCAATCTCTCTTTACACCATTTCTTTTTTATTTCCATCATCTCTGTTTCTCAAATTCGACAACAATACTTCTATTACTACTACTACTTTTTTCCTTCAAATAACGTGGCCTCCAGCCTCCCCCAATAGCCACACCTTCGCAGCCATTTTATTACCTTAATATTAAATATCCTACTACTACTACTACAGTACTACTACGACTACTACTACTAATAGTAATAAAAACAACAATACTAAACAATAATAATAATAATAACAATAAATAATAATAATAAATACTACTACTACTACTACTACTACTACTACTACTACTACTACTACTACTAATAATAATAATACCGCACGTGTTCCTGCAGTCATAGGCCGGATTTCTGTGAAATATCCACAGCGACAACTGGAGGTGACATCGATTGTTGAAATACAAATCATTTACTCTAAGTTAATGTTACCTGAGAGTGACTTAGTCCTTGTTTGGATATCCTGTGATGAATATAGCAGGTAAAGAGGCCAAGAACAGCTCAGGAAATATACTCACTAATGCGGTAAACGGTTCTCTGTTAGTTTCTCCTGTTTGTCGCCATCATGAGTGGACTCCATTTACTCCCTTTGTCATAATAGTGAACAGAAAATATTATATTTGTTTCTTGGTTTCTTCATTAGAATTTATTTTTGTGTGTAATACTAAAGAACATCGTTCAATTTGGAGGTACATTGTCTCAGTCATCATTCGCTCGACTCACATCATGATTTTGAGAACAACCTGCAGGTTAGGTTAGGTTAGGTTATATACAGATAGAGACTAGTATACTGTATGTGTTGAGCCTATACTTTTTGTTGTACAACACTATATATGTATATACAGTATAGAGAGGAGGAGGGCAGGTAAAGTATCTATTAACACGGTGGAAAAATATAGACTTTTGTGTGCATAGAAATTCGCTGTTTTATATGTAAGGTTAACTATCTAAAGGGATTATAATAGGTGTGTGTGTGTGTGTGTGTGTGTGTGTAATAATAAATAATAATAATAATAAACGGTTTATTGAAAAAGTTTGCAGCCCGAAGGCTGAAAATATACATTGGACATAAATGACTTATTAGCCTACATACGGTAATTGGTTTAACAAAAGCCTTCATTAGAAAGGTGAAGGAACATACAGTGAACATACAGATTAATGTTTACGTAGATCATGTGAGCTGAGGTGTTGAACAGCAGACACATGGTAGCTAACTCCCTCACAGATGGCGTTATGAGGGGCATCGTGGTATAGTTCCTCACAGGTGGTGTTATAGGGGACTTGACGTGGTGTAGTAATTCCTCACAGATGGTGTTGCAGGGGGCCTGATGATGTAGTAATTCTGTACAGATGGTGTTATGAGGGGCCTCACATGGTGTAGTAATTCCCTCACAGATGGTGTTATGCGGGGCCTCACGTGGTGTAGTAGTTCCCTCACAGATGGTGTTATGAGGGGCCTCACGTGGCGTAGTAATTCCCTCACAGATGGTGTTATGCGGGGCCTCATGTGGTGTAGTAATTCCCTCACAGATGGTGTTATGAGGGGCCTCACGTGGTGTAGTAATTCCCTAACAGATGGTGTTATGAGGGGCCTCACGTGGTGTAGTAATTCCCTCACAGATGGTGTTATGCGGGGCCTCACGTGGTGTAGTAATTCCCTCACAGATGGTGTTATGAGGGGCCTCACGTGGTGCAGTAATTCCCTCACAGATGGTGTTATGAGGGGCCTCACGTGGTGTAGTAACTCCTTCACATATGGTGTTATGCGGGGCCTTACGTGGTGTAGTAATTCCCTCACAGATGGTGTAGTAATTCCCTCACAGATGGTGTTATATGAGTGAGGTGTGGCCCCAGGCCTTCCTATCGTAGACGGATTAACACATGGCTGGTTGTTGGGTCTCACGGGCCGTTATCACTGGGTACCTGGGACCTCACTGTGTGAAGGTTAACTTGGGTACGACTGTTACTGTTGAGTTGTTCTCACTGACTTAAGCACTGTTCACCACTGTTCACCTCTGTTTAACACTGGTTCCATTCCTTTCCGAAATGAAATTGTAACTTTTGGCGAGAACTTGTTGATATTCCGGTGGGGAGGAGGGTTCAGGGGAGGGAGTTGGTATGGGCTAACTTAACAGTTGACCTGGCTGCTCCGAGAGGAGCGCCAGGTACGTCTTGACCCTTCGGTGGTCAAGGATGTGTGTGTGTGTGTGTGTGTGTGTGTACATATCTAAGGATTATTTCAACCTGTTTTACATTTAACATGATACTGATTTTAGAACCCAAAGCACACACTATAAATGTCTCTTTTCCTCACACACACACACACACACACACGCGTGCGCGCACACAAACACACACACACACAACAGTATCGGGTCAACTTTGAACCCCTGATGTGAATCGTCTTGAAAGAAGTTCCGCCTCCCACAGCTTGTCTCATTTGCATAACGTTATGTGAGCTGAAGGTTGTTGAAAATTTCTGATAGGGTTTTCAGGAGACGTACGATCTTAAAGTCTTTCATGATAAACTGAGAAGACAGAATGGGAAGGAGGGAAGGGGCAAAGTTATGAGAGAGATAGATGGGGAGGGAGGAAGGGGAAGGTATGCCGGAGAGGGGGGCAAAAGTTATGAGAGAGAGAGATAGATGGTTGGGACTGCAAGAAGAGAGACGACTAACTAGGGTCAAGGCTGAGGGCCAATGGTCAGTTTTAAGGGCCAGTGATTTATGGTCACTGGTCAGAGCTGAGGTAGAGTAATCAGGGCTGAAAGCCTGAAGTTAGGTCTTAGGGTTGAAAGGCAGAAGTCAGGGATGTGGGTCTAGTAGTCAGAACTAATAGTCAAGGCTAAGGGCCAGGCAGTCAGGCAAGTGGAGGCCAGACCAGTATTGATCAGGGCGGAGGTGTTGGCCCTACATGACACATCATCGCCAGGTAGGTCACACCCCCACGTCAAGGCCTCGAGTCACACACACACCTACACACACTAAATTAACATCTCCCTTGCCTGGGGTTAC
Organism: Homarus americanus; assembly: GCF_018991925.1. NCBI lineage: Eukaryota > Metazoa > Arthropoda > Malacostraca > Decapoda > Nephropidae > Homarus > Homarus americanus. The sequence goes on along the minus strand of NW_024745073.1, from coordinate 9,107,494 downwards.
GATAAATCTTCAGGTGAGTGTTTTACCTGACAACGAGCTATAAGAACAGTGGCTATTAAGGGTGTAGTGGACGGACACGGGTAGGGTCTGTGTGGAGTCTTTTGTGCTGAATTGAACTCCTGTGGTGGTGTCTTACCTGTAGTTATACCATGTCCCCAGGTGCAAAAGTCCCTCCCTCAGTGGCACTATAAAGCTGTGTGGGTGACTACCTAGCAAGGGACGAAGTCTTGACTCAAGTTCCCGAATAACATCTTGGGAAGGGGGTCTCTTACCGGCCAACAAATCACCTGCGGTTACAATACATTCCCATGTGTGTCTTTCATCACATGAATTTAAGTTACTCACTTTTTCTACGAGACTGAACAAGTTATTAACTCTCTCGTGCCTTTACCACCTACTGGAGAAGAGGGAAACAAAGAGAGGCTCCACTGAGAATCTCATTATACCCTCTGGAAATTCTATTCTAATATCTTACTTACACGCTCTCCTGTGTACTTTGCCACTCTCGACATCATTATTTATGACGATGAGGTAGCCAGTCAATCTGATAGGCTCCCTCCTTCTGTCTCAAGTGACTCAGATTTATATTTTGTGTTCATTGACTTGTCCTCGCTAGTTAGATTTTTGACTCAACGACTAGTCAGTGAAGGATAGGTCTCTCTCTCTCTCTCTCTCTCTCTCTCTCTCTCTCTCTCTCTCTCTCTCCTGACTCACTGCTACGCACTAAACAAGTCTTAACCAAAACAATGACGCAAGAATCACGTCCAACATTGAACCCGGGACACGAACACGAGTTAAAAATTGCATGATCAACCCGGGAATTATCTCTAACCAATGGGCCGACTAAATCCGCCTGTTTTATGTTAATTAATTGCTGCATATGGCCTTGTTTGGTACTACTACTACTGTTACGACTATTGTTGTTACTACTACTACTACTATTACTACTCCTACTACTGTTACTACTTCTTTTCTTTTTCTTTTTTTATCGTGGCCTCCATCCTCCCCCAACAGCCACACCTTCGCCGCCATTTTATTACCTAGCAGTGTTGAGTTAGTTGAGCCACCAATCTATGCGGCATTCAGTGACTGTAGCCTCATAGTCAATATATGCAACTGTTGTCGGCTTTGGGATCGATGCTTTCGTTCCCCTGAGGCAGAGCAAAGCCGACCGAAGGAGAGAGAAGGACAGTCGACATCTCATCCAGGCTGTAACATAACTTCTGGGCTGCTGCTTCTGTCCGGATATCACCTCCGCGAGTCTGGCGTAGAAGAATCTTGCACTTGGTCCCATACCACCAGAGGTTGTGAACACAAGAGGAAAGACGCTGCCTTGATCAACGTTCTGAATTCTCTCCCCTTATCCCCTTATCTTGTCGTTCTCGTTCCTCCTGTGTGCAGCATCGAGAGCTAAGTTACGGTGACATGCGGCCATGGAATAAAAAATTCTGATGTCGAAGAAGGCTCGCTGTCCCCGCGCTCAGAATCCTCGAGCACTGACGTCGACACGGACTTCGTTGGATGTGTTTGAAGTCCTGTGTTGGAAGATCTCACCGTCCAATGGAAGGAGGGTCGGTTCTACCATGACATCACGGCAGATTTCCTTCAATATATTTGCTGTGAGACCCCTTACTTCGTCATACTTCATGCATATGAAGCCCCCTTTCTTGCACACCATGGCGTGATGAACGTCATACGAAGAACACACGCACGCATTGAGAGGGCAAACCTTCTACTGGCCTACCGTACCTTAGATCATTGGCTCTTACTACTACTACTATTTTTTTTTATACGTGGCCTCCAGCCTCCCCCAATATTGCTACTACTACTACTACTTTGTTGGCCTCTAGCCCCCCCCATAGCCACACATTCGCCACCATTTTATTACCTTAAGATTAAATATCCTACTACTACTACTACTACTACCACCACTGTTACTACTGTTACTACGCCTACTACAACTACTCCTGAGAAGTTTCTTGATTTTATTTCAAAAGAGGTTAGTAGTTTTTTCTTTAAATTCTTCAGAGCATTCGTTATATCTCTCTCTATCTTTCTCTCTCTTTTCTAATTGCTCATTCTGTACCTCATTTTTTCTTTCTCAGACGTTATCTATCAAATAAATTTTCTCTCTCTCTCTCTCTCTCTCTCTCTCTCTCTCTCTCTCTCTCTCTCTCTCTCAATGTAATTTAACATCGGTTGGAAATCATCACAACACAAATCTACCAGGCGTTCTGACTTGATTTATTTGCCGACACAATAACATGTTGGTATTATATCCGAGGCGGACGAGGTAAGTTAGTGTCCTCTCTCCGTCTCTCTCTTTCGACAGACAGACAGACAGACAAAGACAGACAGACAGACAGACAAAGACAGACAGACAGATAGATAGCTGCCTATTTTCTTATATAGTTTCAGGTTACGTTTCCTTATCAAAAACATTTAGAAAACCCCACAACAAGTCAAAACATTGATTTTGTAGTCTTAAATACCACGAAATGGATCAAAAGATAAACAGGATTATGTAAATAAATGAATATTAGCAATAAGAAAAGTAGAAACATGAATTAGATGATACTGACATAAGCAGGATATATATATATATATATATATATATATATATATATATATATATATATATATATATATATATATATATATATATATATATATATATATATATATATATATATTGATTACATGAAGACTAGGCACCCCAGCTTATTTTACCTTAAGAATAATTCTGCTGATGCTAACATGACCAAACGTAACCTAACCTAACCTATCTTAACCTAACGCTAACCTAAGCTATCATTACCTAATTATATCTGACTATAACTAACCAAATATAATTTTACCTAACTTTACTTAGCCAAATATAAACTAACTTAATATAAGCAAACCTAACCAAATCTTACCTAGCTTAACCAAATCTAACTTAGCTTAACCAAATCTAACCTTATATAACCAAATCTAACCTTATATAACCAAATCTAACCTAATTTAACCAAATCTAACCTAATATAACCAAATCTAACCTAATATAACCAAATCTAACCTAATATAACCAAATCTAACCTAATATAACCAAATCTAACCTAATTTAACCAAATCTAACCTAATATAACCAAATCTAACCTAATATAACCAAATCTAACCTAATTTAACCAAATCTAGCCTAATATAACCAAATCTAACCTAATATAACCAAATCTAACCTAATTTAAACAAATCTAACCTAATTTAAACAAATCTAACCTAATATAACCAAATCTAACCTAATATAACCAAATCTAACCTAATATAACCAAATCTAACCTAATTTAAACAAATCTAACCTAATTTAAACAAATCTAACCTAATATAACCAAATCTAACCTAATTTAACCAAATCTAGCCTAATATAACCAAATCTAACCTAATATAACCAAATCTAACCTAATATAACCAAATCTAACCTAATATAACCAAATCTAACCTAATTTAACCAAATCTAACCTAATATAACCAAATCTAACCTAATATAACCAAATCTAACCTAATATAACCAAATCTAACCTAATATAACCAAATCTAACCTAATATAACCAAATCTAACCTAATATAACCAAATCTAACCTAATATAACCAAATCTAACCTAATTTAACCAAATCTAACCTAATATAACCAAATCTAACCTAATATAACCAAATCTAACCTAATTTAAACAAATCTAACCTAATTTAAACAAATTTAACCTAATTTAAACAAATCTAACCTAATTTAAACAAATCTAACCTAATTTAAACAAATCTAACCTAATATAACCAAATCTAACCTAATTTAACCAAATCTAACCTAATATAACCAAATCTAACCTAATATAACCAAATCTAACCTAATATAACCAAATCTAACCTAATTTAACCAAATCTAACCTAATATAACCAAATCTAACCTAATATAACCAAATCTAACCTAATTTAAACAAATCTAACCTAATTTAAACAAATCTAACCTAATTTAAACAAATCTAACCTAATTTAAACAAATCTAACCTAATTTAAACAAATCTAACCTAATTTAAACAAATCTAACCTAATTTAAACAAATCTAACCTCTAACACACACTGTATTAAACCATTTTGGGATGAGTTGCTAGTTAGTAAATATGAGTTGACGTTGTAAAATTAATCTAAGTTTTCCCATTCTACCATCTGATGGAAGACGTTTGTGTCCAATATTATGAAAGGTTAAACCATGTGTTTTTGTCTTAAAGTGAGATGTTGTTTACTGATGAGCAATGACAAGCTAACAGAGTCATTACAGTCTCGCCTGGAAGACGTCTACACCTTGTTTTATTTTCGAAAATATGAAAGAATCAATATGGAGGGGCAGCCAGGGGTGGTCTGAAAAATGGCAAATGAAATTCAACACCAGCAAGTGCAGCGTACTTAATATTGGAAGAACAAATACTTATAATGTATACAGCCTTAACAACATCAACCTAGAGAAGTCGACTTGTGAAAGAGACCTAGGGGTACTTGTAAGCCCGGACCTACGGCCTAGAAAACAGTGCGTTAATGTTCGAAATAAGGCAAACAGAGCATTGGGTTTTATATCTAGAAGTGTAAGTAACAAGAGTGCAGAGGTCTTATTGCAACTATATCTTGCGCTAGTCAGGCCGCACCTCGATTATGCGGTTCAGTTCTGGTGCCCCTATTATAGAATGGATATAAATTCACTAGAGTCGGTGCAGCGAAGAATGACAAAAATGATTCCGGGACTTAGAAACCTTCCATATCAGGATAGGTTAAAGAAACTTAACTTGCATTCCCTAGAAAGACGAAGAGTGCGGGGAGATATGATTGAAGTATTTAAGTGGGTGAAAGGAATCAATAAAGGGCATATAGATAAAGTTCTTATAATATCCGAGCAGGATAGGACTCGGAGCAACGGATTCAAGTTGGATAAGTTTAGGTTAAGGAGGGAGATAGGAAGAAACTGGTTCACAAATAGGGTGGTGGACGAGTGGAACAAGCTTAGCAACTTTGTGGTAAGTGCGGGAACTCTGGAAAGTTTCAAAAGGAGGCTAGATAGATTCATGGATGATAGAGAGTGGTAGTAACTCTCGACAGGAGCTGCCATGCACAGGCCAACCGGCCTATTGCAGACTCCTTATTTTCTTATGTTCTTATGTTCTTATGTTATTTCAAGACCCAGTGTGTGGTGGGAGCAGGGAGCTCTCGTCCCTTTCAACCCCCTCCTACACTCGAGTAACCAATAGCTGCAGAAAGACACAACACAGCTATGTGGTCACCAGGGGACCAATCACGAGAGCTTTCCACTCAACGTCATGTCCCCGGAGCCAATCAGAAGATGCTTAACCCCCCTCGAACACAGTAAGCGGGTCACCGGCTATATAAGCAAACGCTGACCCACCCGGCAGGACCTCCACCACAGTATAACTATTCCAGCTCGTGTGCGGAACAGCGGCTTGGTGGTGTGCAGTGGCGGCGAACACAGCAGAAAACAAGGAACAGGCATTTTATTTTATTTTAGAGCGAACGACCCCCGAGTGCTGCCACGACACACGAGCCACAAGGCGCAGGTGTGACTAGCGAGGCCGGGAAGGAACGTTTTATGGACTCGTGAGGTGAAGGTTGAGCTGGGCAGATCTGGCTAGGTGGCAGTGCGGCGCGCGACCCGGAGAGAGCAACTCCCAGCACCCATAGCAACAAGTGTCTCTTCTTCGTCTGCTGTCGCTGGTGAGTACCTACCTACCCAATTACCTGTCTACTTATATATTTACCTGTCTCTACATACCTATCTACCTATCTACCTACCCAGTTACCTGTCTACTTATATATTTACCTGTCCTACATACCTATCTACCTATCTACCTACCCAGTTACCTGTCTACTTATATATTTACCTGTCTCTACCTACCTACTTACCTGTCTACTTACATACATACTTACCTATTCATCTACCTACCTACCTACCTGTCTAACTATCTACCTACCCAATTACCTGTCTACTTATATATTTACCTGTCTATCTACCTACCTGCTTACCTGTCTCCCTACATACATACTTACCTGTTCACATACCTACACAAATTCCTGCCTGCCCAATTCCCCACCCACCTTCCTCTCTACACCCTACTGCATATATCTACACAACTAGGTAAGAACCGTTAATCTCCCTCTCTGTACGTTAAAGGATGGGCGATAACGAACCCATTTATCACCTATTTCCCACCAAGATGAAATAATTAGAACAAAAAGAAGATAAATTAATGATAAGAATAAATATAAGGTTGACGTAGGAGTAAGTTTAAGTATAACGAACTGAGGTGGAATTGATTAAATGAAAGTAGACATGGATGAAGGTGAGGTACCAGTCCAAAAAATATGGAATCACCTGTAAATTAACCTCCCAGTTTATATCACCTAATGATTAACCACCCTGATGCTGAACTAACCTAACATATCCTGTCCTAGCGCTGACATAACGCAACATATCGTGTCCTAGAGCTGACCTAACGTAACATATCCTGTCCTAGCGCTGACCTAACGTAACATATCCTGCCCTAGCGCTGACCTAACGTAACATATCCTGCCCTAGCGCTGACCTAACCAAATGTATCGTACTCTTGAGCTGACTCAACCTACCCTAACGTAACTGGTGGCTATATTCTTCAGAAGAAATAAACTTGGGTTTTGATCTTCGGGTGAGATAAGCTGGGGCTATAATATTCACATGACCCGAGATTTTTATTATAATTGTACTAAACTTCGTCATATACATAAGAACGAGAACGATTTAACCCATCGGAAAAGTTTCATTGTATATTAAATGATTTTGTTTAGGGATTACGAACCCATTTTTTTTTAATCGAGTTACCAATTATTTCTCTAGTACTAACTGTGACACTTTAGCTGTAAGAATGTATAATTTATGACAATATGATCTCAGGGCTGTCTTGTGGCACTGGAACTGTCAAAATAAGTCTCTTGTCATTATATACTGTCATGCTGTCATAAGAAAGCTAATTTGTCATAGTTGTCCTGCCTTGTAGAACCAATTAATTTGCGGTAATAATTTATGTATATATATATATATTTTTTTTAAGAACTCGAACCAATATTTAAGTAGAAACAACAACACAATCAATTCTTACCTAATAAAATGCAATGCAACCTCTCCTAACCTAACCAAACCAAACCTAACGTTACCTAACTTAAACTATCCTAAACTGACCTAACCCACAAAATTTTGGAATGCAGATAATGTTTGGGTAAATTATGTAGAGAAAGACTTACAGTGTATCAGGAGTTACAATAACCAGAGGTGTCAAGAAAAGTAGGAGCGTACTATGACCCACGACAATATATTGTTAAACCTGTCAAACTAGGTAATTCATGACAAGCTCGACTGTTATGAAACAACCTCGATATTATACCTGTTAGAACAAACTTGCCGTGACAATGTGCTGTCAGGACTGTCACGGCATAGTTTATGACACCCATTCTAGCCATGAAGTGACAGCAGGTGACAGAGTGATAGTGGTGCTCTCGATTATCGCTCACTTGTGTACAGCCAATTATTAGCTACATTTAGAGTACTTGTGGCGTTGTGTTACATAATGGTGTTGTGTGTACATAATGGTGTTGTGTGTACATAATGGTGTTGTGTGTACATAATGGTGTTGTGTTACATAATGGTGTTGTGTACATAATGGTGTTGTGTGTACATAATGGTGTTGTGTGTACATAATGGTGTTGTGTGTACATAATGGTGTTGTGTTACATAATGGTGTTGTGTTACATAATGGTGTTGTGTGTACATAATGGTGTTGTGTTACATAATGGTGTTATGTTACATAACGGTGTTGTGTGTACATAATGGTGTTGTGTGTACATAATGGTGTTGTGTTACATAATGGTGTTGTGTTACATAATGGTGTTGTGTGGTGTTGTGTGTACATAATGGTGTTGTGTGTACATAATGGTGTTGTGTTACATAATGGTGATGTGTGTACATAATGGTGTTGTGTGTACATAATGGTGTTGTGTTACATAATGGTGTTGTGTGTACAAAATGGTGTTGTGTTACATAATGGTGTTGTGTTACAGAATGGTGTTGTGTTACATAATGGTGTTGTGTTACATAATGGTGTTGTGTTACATAATGGTGTTGTGTGTACATAATGGTGTTGTGTGTACATAATAGTGTTGCGTTTACATGGTGGCGTTGCTTGTACATAGTGGTGTTGTGTGTACATAGTAATGTTGTTTGTACAGAGTGGTGTTGTGTACACATATTGGTGTTGTGCACACATAGTAGTGTTGTGTGCACATAGTGGTGTTGTGTACACATAGTAGTGTTGTGTGCACATAGTGGTGTTGTGTACACATAGTAGTGTTGTGTGCACATAGTGGTGTTGTGTACACATAGTAGTGTTGTGTGTACATAGTGGTGGTATCATACTGTTACGCTTTTCACTTGCCTCATCTCTTTACCCACTCCTCTGTACCTCTCCCACTCCTCTGTACCTCTCCCACTCCTCTGTACCTCTCCCACTCCTCTGTACCTCTCCCACTCCTCTGTACCTCCCCTGTGTACCTCTCCCACTCATCTGTCTCCCACTCCTCTGTACCTCCCACCCTCTCCTCCTCTCTACCTCTCCACTCCATCTGTACCCTCTCCCACCATCTGCACCCTCCCTCTCCACTCCCTCTGTCTCTCTCCTCTCTCCCTCTGTACCCTCCCACCTCTGTACCTCTCCCACCCTCTGTCCTCTGTACCCTCCCACCATCTGTACCCTCTCCCACTCTCCACCTCTCCCACTCATCTGCATCTGTCTCCCCCCCTCTGTCTCTCTGTACCCCTCCCACTCCTCTGCATCTGTACCTCCCCACACCCTCCCACACATCTGTACCCTCCCACTCCCCCTACCCCTCCCCACTCATCTGTACCTCTCCCCCCTCTCTCTCCCACCTCTGTACCCTCCCTCCTCTGTACCCGTCCCTCCTCTGAACCTCTCCCAGTCCACTCTCCCACCTCTGTACCCTCCCACTCATCTGTCCACCTCCCTCCCACCATCTGCTCCCACTCTGTACCCTCTGTACCCCTCCCACTCATCTGTACCTCTCCCACTCATCTGTACCCCTCCCACTCCTCTGTACCTCTCCCACTCCTCTGTACCTCTCCCACTCCTCTGTACCCCTCCCACTCATCTGTACCTCTCCCACCCCTCTATACCTCTCCCACTCCTCTGTACCTCTCCCACTCCTCTATACCCCTCCCACTCATCTGTACCTCTCCCACGTTTGCACCCCACTCAGAGCCGTTGATATTTTCTATGTAATAGTTTCTGTATTAAGTTATATAAGACGATCAGGTAAACAGGTTATATGTGCTCCTGAACGAAGACGACTTGTGATGTGTTATACATTTACAGAAACAAAAGACGATCACTTACTATATGAGTTTTGTTTTGATAGTTTATATGAGTAAGACGATCATTTACGATTTCTACCTTCTTCATATAATTCATAAAAAACAAAAGTCACTTGCGATATGTGTTTTGGTTTCCGAATTTATACAAACATAAGACGATCATTTGTGTTTATTTCTCAATTGATGATCCCAAAGTGGAACAGTTTTTAATTTATATCTAAAAATGACGAGAGTGACTCTACATACTCTTTTATACTCTGACAACAAAAAAGGGCATTTTTAGATCATCACATTTTCCTTATATAAAATATTAAGCATTTCTCTCTAGGACTAAATGCGATCTTTTATATTCTTTATTAAATATTGAAATTAATTGTTTTAATGAAACAAAATGAGTAAGCAATATTTTGATGTTTATTTAGCAATAAATTTAATGCTTGTATATTTTTGTTCTCATATATAAAGTCGTATAATAAGGGTCAATAGTTTACGTAATAATAATAATAATAATAATAATAATAATAATAATAATAATAATAATAATAAATATATCAAGTAACTTGACAGGTTCAAAGTGACGAGATAAATTAAAAAATATAAATTCCGACAACTCCATTAACTACAGGAGCAGGTTTTACTCACCGTCATTTTAATTCTACAGATTAATTTTCTACAAAGTTTTTTAAGCTATACTGAGAAGGCAAGTTAATTTTTTTGCCATACTTAAACTAACTTGTAAGAGTTAACTTTTTATCTGCTTAAAGTATATATATTTAGACCCACACACACCTACACACCTTAATATAGACACACACACACACACACACACACACACACACACACACACACACACACACACACGATCATTAATTACTTGTTAACATCTCCCAATAAGACGAACATTTAACTTAAAATCCTTTGATATTTCCGGACATCTTTATTAATTCAAGTTCGATTAGAGTTGGTTAGGCTAGGTTAAGTTAGGGTAGATTAGGTTAAGTTAAGGTAGGGTGGTTAAGTTAAGGTAGGGAAGGTTAGGTTAAGGTAGGGTAGGTTAAGGTTAGAGTATGATAGGGTAGGGTAAAATAAGTGAAGGGATGAGATGAGTTAGTTAGTGAGTCTGCTTGTGTAGTTCACTCTCGCTTCGAAGGTCATGATTGATTTACCTATTAAGTATTGATAGATTCAGCTAGATAAGGACACACACACACACACACACACACACATTATATCTTTCTATCTGATGTTTTTTGATAAATAAACCAGAACGTAACACAAGACACCAACACTAATTATGTAATGGCGTGACAATAGTTAATGTTAATATCTGATAATAATTCGCAGGTGAAGACGCTATATGCACCAACACGCATATTCTTTTTAAAATATTAACATTAACCTTCCTGCGTTGTTATTAGCTCTTGTTTTTCATTGTTCTCATCACCTTCTACGATGTCTTTCGCTGCTTGTATTGGTAAGTAGGTCAAGGTGGTGGCTTTTATTGTACTGTCAACCTCGTAAGGATCACTACACACCTGTATTGTTATATCTAGGTTAATGTTCCTACTTTGTAGTACTATCCAACAAATGTAACCTACTGTAACTACATGACTACAGGACGTTGATTAATAACTGCTTTCATAATGCTGATACTACATGGGATTATTGTATCTCCTACTGTATGCCATTACTAGAATATCTTAGTAACCTGTATCTTCATGTAGTATCAACATGGTAATTAATAACTTTAATCTTAACATTAAAAACTCTTCTTAGTCTATACTTGTGTTGTCTAATCTAATAAAACACCTGAATATTACACTTAGGGTTTTTGCATCTCTCAAATATATTTACTCTCTATCAAAAACGAATCTTATAGTTATTTCCAAAAACAATTATCAATTTCTCTTAAGCTCAAAAGAGGGTGACAACAGGTATCGTTTAGGTTAGGTTAGGTTAGGTTAGGTTTGTGAAGGGTAAATATTATTTGTTATTCTGTGTGTTGTAGACGTATTGTGGTGTCTAGGGGGGGGTGGTGTCTTAGGGGGTGGTGTATAAGGGGGGGGAAAGGGTGGTGTCTCAGTGGGGGATGTGTCTGGGGGTGGCGTCTCAGGGGGGAGGGTTTGTCAGGGAGTGTTATGTAGGGGAAGGCCCTTAGGTATATACTGTACCACCGTTAAGTCCCTGTGCGGCCCTGGGTCTTTGGGACACCATTGACTAGATCACTAGATCATTGTTTTAACTACTACAACTTCCAAGGTTGATCATTTCAAGTACAGTTCACAGGGCTTAGTCTTGGGTGTTTCAAAGGTCGAGGTCTTTCACACACTTACACACACAAACACACACACACACACTCACACTCACACTCACACACACACACACACACTCACACACACACACACACACACACACACACACACACACACTTACACACACACACACACACACAACAAGGCTATTGCACTAGGGCTGCCCACCAACCTGGTCTCATGGCTTACTGATTTCTTGAGTGGACGTCGCCAGGCAGTGAGGTGTCAGGGCTTGGTCTCCACATTCCAACACCTCACCTGCGGTGTTCCCCAGGGGACCAAGATGGGACCACTGTGCTTCCTCATCCTGATCAATGACGCTCTATCGGACACTCTTCACAGGTGGAAGTATGTGGTTGACTGCACTGTGGGGGTTTCAGTGGACAACACCGCACCAGGCTGCTCATCGCTACAAGGCACCCTGGACAGGCTACAGGCATGGACTACGGAGAACAAGGTCACCATCAACCACACCAAAACCGTAGTCATGCACATCAATACCGCCACCACTCCAGTGCAAGCCCCAGCAGTCACAGTGGGTGCCCATCCTCTCCAGTTGGTGCAGTCTGCCAAACTCGTGGGTATAACTATAGACAACAAACTTGACTGGAAGGCCCATGTAAATAACACAGTCAAGGCAGCCTCGTACCGTCTCTACATGCTACGACGACTTAGGTCACTTGGGACACCCACGCCAGAGCTGAGGACCATCTACAACGCCTTTATTCTCCCCAATCTAACGTATGCGTCACCAGCCTGGTCGTCTTCTCTCAACTCCACCCAACAACGTCAGCTGGAGAAGGTACAGAAAAGGGCCTGCAGAATCATGCTCGGCGCAGAATAGTCCGGCTACACCAACGCTCTCTCCACCCTGGAAATGCCATCCCTCAGTGACCTCCACCACCAAGCACTGGAAAGGTTTGGCAGTGGAATACTGCACCACCCTCGCCATCGCCACCTCCTGCCACCTGCAGCCCCCCACCCAACTCGCGCAGTCCGCCACTACAACAAAATTCAGCCCATAAGGGCCCGCACCGATAGATATAAGAACAGCACCATCCCATCTATTGTTAAAATAATAAACAACTCCTGATTTATGTACTGTACAGGCCTGTAAATGTATTCAATGCATATTATATCATTATGTCAAAATCAAATGTAAGTCTGTATATTTTCAGCCACCGGCTGCAACTCTATTAATAAACCGTTTATTATTATTATTATTATTATTATTATTATTATTATTATTACACACACACACACACACACACACACACACACACACACACACACACACACACACACACACACACACTCACACACTCACACACACACACACACACTAACACACACACACATACAAACACACACACGCACACACACGTACGTAAGTCGAGGTTTCTCAACTTCCCCCCGCCCCTTCCCTCTCCTTGGCAAACCTCTCCCCAATTTTAAAAATATAATAAAAAAAAAATAGGTAAGGTTTTTTGGGTCATTCTCATACCAGGAGAGAGAGAGAGAGGTTTCAGTATTATACTTAATATAACTCTGTAAGTTCCTCGTAAGTGATGGCGCCACTCACTCAAAATGTCTTTATATAGATTTTTCGTACTCTGCTGCACTATGTGTGTGTGTGTGTGTGTGTGTGTGTGTGATAACTTTATTAATAGAGTTGCAGCCGGTGGCTGAAAATATACAGACTTACATTTGATTTAGACATAATGATATAATTTTTTACAGGGCTGTACAGTACATAAATCAGGAGTTGCTTATTGTTTTAACAATAGATGGGATGGTGCTGTTCTTATATCTATCGGTGCGGGCCCTTATGGGCTGAATTTTGTTGTAGTGGCGGACTGCGCGAGTTGGGTGGGGGCTGCAGGTGGCAGGAGGTGGCGATGATGAGGGTGGTGCAGTAGTCCACTGCCAAACCTTTCCAGTGCTTGGTGGTGGAGGTCACTGAGGGATGGCATTTCCAGGGTGGAGAGAGCGTTGGTGTAGCCGGAGTATTCTGCACCGAGCATGATTCTGCAGGCCCTTTTCTGTACCTTTTCTAGCTGACGTTGTTGGGTGGAGTTGAGAGAAGACGACCAGGCTGGTGACGCATACGTAAGTTTGGGGAGAATAAAGGCGTTGTAGATGGTCCTCAGCTCTGGCGTGGGTGTCCCAAGTGACCTAAGTCGTCGTAGCATGTAGAGACGGTACGAGGCTGCCTTGACTGTGTTATTTACATGGGCCTTCCAGTCAAGTTTGTTGTCTATAGTTACACCCAGGAGTTTGGCAGACTGCACCAGCTGGAGAGGATGGGCACCCACTGTGACTGCTGGGGCTTGCACTGGAGTGGTGGCGGTATTGATGTGCATGACTACGGTTTTGGTGTGGTTGATGGTGACCTTGTTCTCCGTAGTCCATGCCTGTAGCCTGTCCAGGGTGCCTTGTAGCGATGAGTAGTCTGGTGCGGTGTTGTCCACTGAAACCCCCACAGTGCAGTCATCCACGTACTTCCACCTGTGAGGAGTGTCCGATAGAGCGTCGTTGATCAGGATGAGGAAGCACAGTGGTCCCATCTTGGTCCCCTGGGGAACACCGCAGGTGAGGTGTTGGAATGTGGAGACCAGGCCCTGATACCTCACTGCCTGGCGACGTCCACTCAAGAAATCAGTAAGTCATGAGACCAGGTTGGTGGGCAGCCCTAGTGCAATAGCCTTGTTGATAACAGTGCAATGATCAACAAGGTCAAAGGCCTTCCAGAAGTCCACAAGGGCAACGGCCAGTGATGTCTTACGTTTCTGCAAGTTTTTGTGCAGAAAATACAGAAAGCTCACCAAGCAGTGTCATGTAGAGGAGGTCCTCATATTGCCAAATTGCTGTGGATCAATTGACTGATAGATATTGGCAAATGCCCACTCAAAAACAAAGTCCTCACAAAGTAGACTGGGTATGGGGGTAATGGCAACTAGCCTGAGGTCGTTAGGGGACTGTGGGGTGGTGACCTTGGGGATGGGGGTGACAAATGCGGTTTTCCATTCATTAGGGCATTTGCTTTGTCTGAGGGATGCATAAATAATAGAACAGAGGGGGGAGGTAAGTTCGACTGCAAACTCCTTGTATATTTTGATTGGGAGGTCAATTGGGGTCGTGGAGCGTTTGTATTTAAATTTCAGGAGTTTGTTGGCGATTTCATATGGTTGAACTCTGGGAGGGGGGGAGGGGAAAGGTAAGTAAGCTGGGAAGAGAGTGAGGTCAAGACTGGGTAAGGTATGACATATGGTAGCAAAATGGTTATTAATTATCTCAGCTGCCTCCTCACTAGGTAAATGTGAGATAAAAGGAAGTATGGGAGACTGACGGTTGAGTGTGTGTGTGTGTGTGTGTGTGTGTGTATGTGTGTGTATGCGTTTGTGTGCGTGTGTGTGTGTGAATATATTACTTACATATGACTATTTGAGACTTATATATGTAAATACCCTGTATATACATACAAATGTGAATGTATATGAAGTCCTAAAAAATATAACCGCGTTTGTGTGTGTGAGTGTGTGTGTGTGTGTACAGCTGCGTCCAACATGCGTGGGTGTGAACACGTGTACGTACTATGAATCACTCTCTTTAATGTCTTACTCTCACGTTATTACACAAGAATTCTCAATTCTCTATCTGCCCCATCTTGCTTGTTTGTGTGCATATGTACGTGTTTATGTATATACGTGAGTTTTTGTTTGTGTAAGTGTGTGTGTAAACGTCCAGCCCCCCGCCCCCTTTTCACCGTTGCATCTCAATATGAACCACAAATTAGCTCATAAATAGCCTTCCCCCAGGGGTCAATTTAACACAGGCAGGTGGCGAGGCTCTTCACCTGTGAGTGTGACTATACACTTACAAATATCCTCCTGCCCCGGCACTACACCTTCATCTGTGTGATATAATGGTAGTGGTTTTCGTAGCCTTCCTCACTCCTACCCCTCCTCCTTTTCCCACCCGTTTTTCTTTCTCCTTCTCCTCTTCCCACCTCTTCCTCCTCCATCCACCTCCTTCCACCCCTTTCTCTTCCTCCTTTTCCTCTTTGTGCTCCTCACTTTATCTCCCCACTCCGTCTCCTGCCCCTCGCTTCTCCCCACTCTTTCTTCCCCCCTCCTCCTCCCCTTGGTCTTTCATGGTACTTAGTTTATATATTCGTATAGGATTGCTTTACACCGTTGGTCTCTTAGTCACTGTTGGGAAGTAAGTCAGTCAAGTTTGGGTAATTAATTGCAGCAATTGTTCGTTATTTTGCGCTGGTTAAACGAGTAGCTTTGGGGTTACATAATAGTTGTGTCATTGATGAAGTATGTGTATGTGTGCGTGTGTGTGTGTCGTGGTATCTGTGTATATTGAGCAAAAGACATCTTGTAATCCAAAGACATAGCCATGTCAATATTGTTGTTGTTGTTGTGGTTTACTTGGTGTCTGTATTATTCTAACTAAATAATCCGCTTCAAATAACTCTAATTTTACCCTGTTTTCGTCGCTATATTATGAGTATCGAGACAATTAGTCCATCCTTTAAATCCTGTAGTGGTAAACGATAATCATTTCAGGGGAAACTATCGAAAAAATAAACAAATCACTTGGAAGCAACAAGATCTGATTTCTTCGCCTCTATAGTTAACCAGAATTTCAGCGTGATAGCACACCTTGTTAAACATAATTTTGGAACATAAAGTTAGATTCAAGCTTGATATTTTATGCTTCTTGACCAACTCTTATCCACTAACAGAGGGAGGGGAAGAAGGGAGGATAAGGGAGGGGCGAGGTTGTCAGAAATGATTAGCTTTGTTACATAAATCTCTGAGGTACTGTGTAATATAAAAATTATATATATTATATTGGGCTTCTTGGCGCTAACTTTCATGGGTTTAAAATTGCCTCTGCCTGTGTTGTATATAATGATTTATGAAGATACATGACTGGTGTGTGTGTGTCTATCTGTGGGCATATGCGTGCGTCCTTGTGGGCGTTTGTGTGTCTGCGTGGGCATAGGCGTGGTTATATGGGCGTGGGCTATAATGTATAAATGAAGATGGTGGAGTGTGTATTCGGTTCAGCTTAGTCTCTCTCTCTCACACACACACACACACACACACACACACAACTCACCAGCAAAAATTGAGCTGAGATCTGGACCCCGTGTATGTAGTCGCTTCCAAGAAAAAACATCAGAATTCTTGCATGTGGGAGAGTCACACCATCTGGCGCGGCTGCCACCTCCGGGACGCCTGCCATCATGAGCTCTGGCGCCGACCACCTTCTGTCCCTCCTGCTGCCCTTCCAGTCTGTTGTACGCGATGATGGATTAGCATAATACACAGTGCTACCCAGACGATTATGTTCTTAGAATTCACTGAGCGACATATACATGTAAAAACTTACAGATATACATAAATTTATACCTATATAGATACATACCTATACCCTTATATGTTGGAACTTACTGACCGAGATATTCATGTATATAAAACTTACACGTATACCATTATCTATTACTGTACTGTACATTGACGCAGAAGGTCAGTCAAGCAATAACCTGGGAATTATCTCTATTAAGGACCTATTCAAGACAAGATGGCCTTCCACACCTAAAAATAAAGCCATCGATCCCTTGGTCTCCTCCTGTAATGAATTTCGCGCCACTAATATCAAGGTTATTCTTATCACGGAATTTGTTCACGACAACAGTCTCCATTACGCCCCGGGAGCTTCAACTATTGTCTTCCTTATGGCGGCAAACAGCGAGCAGTAATGAGTTCGGCGGTCCTTTGAAACGCCTGACGATCAAAGGAATCCTGACTTTGTTCATAGGCGCCAGTTAGGATCAGATTCCGGTGTAAGAGTTGGATGAGGTATCGACGTCATCTCTGGTGACCACGACGCCTTTGACACACTATTAAGAAATCTATTCGGGTGTTACTGCGTTCTGGACTCACTGGTTCACGCCACCGGTAATGAGGCTTTTATCTAATGACGTTTTTATTGACGAGAAAAATAAGATGTTTTTAGTGTATTTTTTGTATGAGTTTGGTTTGAATTTGCAATAACTCGCACTCACTCACTCACTCACTCAGACACTCACTCACTCACTCACTCACTCAGACACTCACTCACTCAGACACTCACTCACTCACTCACTCACTCAGACACTCACTCACTCACTCACTCAGACACTCTAGTTATAGATAACCTAAGATTATGCTACATAGAGTATAAATTAAGATTAAGCAGAGTTGAGTCGCTATGGCCCGTGTGAGCCAGGGCCCGTGTATGAATGCCTACTAATACTCATACATCTCTCTAATACAACAAGTATATCATACATTAAAACATATACACGAGGCAATCAATAGCCCCTCACTCATATAGCAATTATATTATTTGTGCTTAAATAAATATAAATAAGTCATGTGAAATAGTCAGGTATAAGAGGTGTATCTGGGTGACTCTTCAAAGCCTCTCTCTCAAGTGTTAATATACGAGTGTGAAAAACAGATCAAGTCCGTGGGAGTATGTGGTGTGTGTGTGTGTGTGTGTGTGTGTGTGTGTGTGTGTGTTCTTACCTGTTTTTTGTCTATTAAATCTCTCCAAATGATAGAGAAAGTGAACTCTGAGACAAGGTTAACTATGGACCGATGTTTGGCCGGTTAATCTTATCCAACATGACAACCACTCTACCCAAACGATGACGTCATAGAAAACTTAAAAAAATAAATACTGACTCTGGTTTGCATAATTAATCCTAAATAAAAAAAAACTTCATTATCATAATATTATCTCCGTAAGAGTGGAATTTAGTAGTCCTGTAAACTCTTCTTTGTAATCCTTAATTGTTCATTAAACCCACATCACAGAGCAGTGAAGACGACAGTATCGTCATCAGGAAAAAAGTAAAATATGATGTAAATGTATTGGCTATTTTCTTGCAGGGTGATGTAGGCTCCTGGAGGGTAGCTAGGTAATTTGGGCAGTATCGCTGGCGTCCTGGGAGACATAAATAGGATATTAGAGGTAGTTAGTATTTTCTGTCAGAGCCAGTTTGTGTTGTGGGGCGGAAGGGGCAGGAGAGCTGAGGTGGAGTGCTGTGAAAGCAAGAGAATCGAGTTTTATTGTGGCATCAAGGGACAGAGTGATTCAGAATGTATTTGCTTGTATGTGAATGAGTGTGTGTGTGTGTGTGTGTGTGTGTGTGTGTGTGTGTGTGTGTAGGTATGTGTATGTGATATTAATATGTATATGTATGCAAGGCAGGGGCTAGTCTTATATCTCTCTGAGTGAGGTCACGTAAGCCATGAGCGCTGAGGTGTCGAACACCAAACACGTGGTGCTGTGCTTCGTTCACAGGTGGTGGTGTGTGTGTGTGTGTGTGTGTGTGTGTGTGTGTGTGTGTGTGTGTGTGTGTGTGTGTGTGTGTGTGTGTGTGTGTGTGTGTGTGTGTGTGTGTGTGTGTGAGAGAGAGAGAGAGAGAGACGCACACGATGGTGCTGTAAGAAGGTTGCGTGTGTCAGGTCTGCCTCAGTCATCACAATACGCCAACCTGACGCCATCACCAGAGCTGCCCTGCCTCTCATGTCCTCGAGGGGGGGTCGTACTTCCTGTTAGGGGTGGGGTGTATTTGTTCTTCCTGAGGGTATTTCATTAGGGGTAGTAATTTCTGGGGGAGGTTATCTTCTTGGGGGGTCGTAGTCTTGGGGGGGGGGCAATATTTCCATGGGGTCATACTTTATGTAGGTCGTACTCTCTGGGGGGAGGGGAGGTAGGTTGGTCGTGCTTTATAGGGTCGTAATTAATAGAGTTGTGTCTTTTGGAGTCGTGCTTTCTGGGGAGGTCATCCAGGATATACGGAGGTCGTGTTTCTTGGGGTTCGTATCATCCTACTAAACATACGAACCCATACCAAGGTCATTCCTCCCTTTGTCCCTCTCACCCTCCTTACCTCATTCCTCTTCCTTCGTCCCTCTCACTCCCTATACCTCCTACCCCTCACTCCCCTCACCCTTCCTACCCTCCCCACCCCCTATCCCTAACTTGAGAGACAACCTTGACCCAACTAGCAGGGCGTTCCGTCACGAGCCCCTCGCCTGACTTATTCGGAATTAACAGCACAAAACGACACCTTCTCAACACTCAATGTTTGTCCTTCATCGCTTCTGATACTCACACGCTAGAGGTGTGTGTGTGTGTGCGTGTGTGTGTGTGTGTGTGTGTGTGTGTGTGTGTGTGTGGTTTCAGCTGACCGAGTTATCGGTCTATGATGCAGCTCACACAGACATACATTGACCCGATTCTCATATTTCCTTCGCCTGATTTCTTACTGTCGTTCCCACGCCCAATTTTCATCACTCCCAAATTCCGATTTCTATCATTCCCACTCCCGATTTCTATCATTTCCCACTCCCGATTTTTATCATTCTCACTCCCTATTTGTATAATTCCACGCCCGATTTATATAATTCTCACTCGATTTATTTTTTTTACAACACCCCGACGAACCTTCATAGGAGACAACGAATAATTCCCGCCAGTGTGACCTTGTCGTGCCAGTGTGACCCCTTGTCCTTGAGTGACCCTTGTCCCAGTGTGACGTGCCCTTTGTCGTGCCAGTGCGACCCCTTATCGTGCCAGTGTGACCCCTTGTCGCCAGTGTGACCCTTGTCATGCCAGTGTGACCCTTCAGTGTGACCCCTTGTCGTGTCAGTGGCCCTTGTCGTGCCAGTATGACCCCTTGTCGTATAGTGTGACCCCTTGTCGTGCCAGTGTGACCCCTTGTCGTGCCAATATGGCCTTGTCGTGTGACACCTTGTCGTGCAAGTGTGACCTTGTCGTTGTGACCCTTTGTCGTGCCAGTATGACCCCTTGTCGTGCATGAGTGTCGCCCTTGTGTGACCCCTTGTGCCAGTATGACCCTTGTCGTGCCAGTGACCTTGTCGTGCCAGTGTGACCTTGTCGTGCCAGTATGACCCTTGTCGTGCCAGTGTGGCCGCTTATCGTGCCAGTGTGACCTGTGGTGTGACTCTTGTCATTTGCATGACCCCTTGTCGTGCCAGGACCCCTTGTGCCAGTGTGACCCCTTGTCGTGCCAGTGTGACCTTGTCGTGTAGTGTGACTCCTTGTGTGCCAGTGCCCCTTGCCGTGCCAGTGTGACTCCTTGTCGTGCCAGTGTGACCCTTGTCGTGCCAGTGTGGCCGCTTGTCGTGCTAGTGTGACCCCTTGTGCCAGTGTGACCTTGTCGTGCCAGTGTGACCCCTTGTCGTGCCAGTATGACCCCTTGTGCCAGTGTGACCCCTTGTCGTGCCAGTGTGACCCCTTTTGCCAATGTGACTCCTTGTCGTGCCACGCTGCCAGTGTGGCCTCTTGTGCCAGTGTGGCCTCTTGTGTCAGTGTGGCCCCTTGTTGTGCCACTGCCAGTGTGGCCCTTTGTCGTGCCACCCTGCCAGTGTGGCCCCTAGTCGTGACCCACTTGGCCAGAATGAGAGAATGTCGGCCACGGTTGTAAGGGGGAGGAGAGAGGGTTGTGAAAGGGAGGAGAGAGGGTTGTGAAAGGGAGGAAGGAGGGTTGTGAGGGGCAGGAGAGAGGGTTGTGAGAGGGAGAATGGAGGATTGTGAGAGGCAGAGAGAGGAGAGGGGTTGAGAGAGGGAGGAAGGAGGGTTGTGAGAGAGGATAGAGGTTGAAGAGAGGGAGGAAGGAGGGTTGTGAGAGGGAGGAGGAGAGAGGGAAGAAGGAGGGTTGTGAGAGGGAGGATGGAGGGTTGTGAGGGAGGAAGGAGGGTTGTGAGAGGGAGGAAGGAGGGTTGTGAGGAGGGGAAGGAAGAGGGGAGGAAGGAGGGTTGTGAGAGGGAGGAAGGAGGGTTGTGAGAGGGGAGGAGAGGGAGGAAGGAGGGTTGTGAGAGGAGGGGAGGATGGAGGGGTTGTGAGAGGGAGGAAGGAGGTTGTGAGAGGGAGGAAGGAGGGTTGTGAGGGCAGGATGGAAGGTTGTGAGAGGGAGGATGGAGGGTTGTGAGAGGGAAGAAGGAGGGTTGGGGAGGAGGAGGGAGAGTTGTGAGAGGCAGGATGGAGGGTTGTGAGAGGGAGGAAGGAGGGTTGTGAGAGGCAGGATGGAGGGTTGTGAGAGGCAGGATGGAAGGTTGTGAGAGGGAGGATGGAGGGTTGTGAGAGGGAAGAAGGAGGGTTGTGGGAGGGAGGAGGGAGAGTTGTGAGAGGCAGGATGGAGGGTTGTGAGAGGGAGGAAGGAGGGTTGTGAGAGAGGCAGGATGGAGGGGTTGTGAGAGGCAGGATGGAGGTTGTGAGGAGGCAGGATGGAAGGTTGTGAGAGGCAGGATGGAAGGTTGTGAGAGGGAAGAAGGAGGGTTGTGAGAGGAGGATGGAAGGTTGTGAGAGGGAGGATGGAGGGAGAGGGAGAAGGAGGGTTGTGAAGGGAAGGAGGGTTGTGGGAGGGAAGAAGGAGGGTTGTGAGAGGGAGGATGGAGGGTTGTGGGGGAGGATGGAGGGAGAGCAGGATGGAGGGTTGTGAGGAGGGAAGGAGGGCTGTGAGAGGCAGGATGGAAGGTTGTGGGAGGCAGGATGGAGAGTTGTGAGGGCAGGATGGAGGGTTGTGAGAGGCAGGATGGAGGGTTGTGAGAGGGAAGAAGGAGGGTTGTGAGAGGCAGGATGGAAGGTTGTGGGAGGCAGGATGGAGAGTTGTGAGAGGCAGGATGGAGGGTTGTGAGAGGCAGGATGGAGGGTTGTGAGGAGGAAGAAGGAGGGTTGTGGAGAGGGAGGAGGGAGAGTTGTGAAAAGGGAGGAGAGAGGATTATGAGAGGGAGGAGGGAGGGTTGTGAGAGGGAGGAGAGAGGATTATGAGAGGGAGGAGGGAGGGTTGTGAGAGGGAGGAGAGAGGATTATGAGAGGGAGGAGGGAGGGCTGTGAAAAGGAGGAGGGAGAGTTTTGATGGCGCTTGACAGATATTCAAGGAACGACAAAAAAATGAAGCTGTATCAAGCAAGAGGTTTGTCAACACTTGTCAGGGCAGTGAGGTCACCACACCCTGCCGCAGGTTGGGGGTACAGAGAAGGAGGGAAGGCGTGATAGAAGTGGTGGGAGTGTGTCAGCTGTGTAGAGGATCAGCACACACGTCAGCCCAAATCGACTTCTGCTTGACAAGCTGACACTCCACTTGGATACTATTAACCACGTCAGCTGGTGGTGGCGAAGGTGGTCTGACGATCATTCATTGTTTTCGAAATTGCGTCTCTAATAACACACACACACACACACACACACACACACACACACACACACACACACACACACACACTAAAGGTTAAACACCCAATCATTATAATTGGGTGATAATGGGGTGTCAAAATAGGGTAATATGAGCACTAGGGGGCGTGGTGCTCCTGGAGGTAAAGTGAGCTCTTCCTGTCTCCCTGTTTCTCTCTTCGTCCTTCTAGTCTCTCATCGTAGCCACTAATCTCTTTTTTTAGACCTCTATCCAGCTACCTGTGTAAATATTAATGTTTATCTACCTTTCTCCTAAGTATCTCTCTCTTTCTCTCTCTCTCCGTTTCTCAATTTTTTTTCCACACTCTACAACCCCTTACCATCTACCATCTCCCTTCCCCTGCACTCCTCCACCACCACACACACACACGCACACCAGCAGCCTGTCAGTCACAAGGTACAGGAGAGACGAGGCTGTATACCTGTTGTCCAGGTAACAAGCTGTCATTTGCCGATGTTGCCGTCTGTGATCGCCCGTGCTGCCGATGATCAAAGACTCCGCCTCAAGCGCCTTTCCGTCACGTCTTGGGGCGCCTTCAGACATTCTTCATGATATACATACACACACATATATATATATATATATATATATATATATATATATATATATATATATATATATATATATATATATATATATATATATATATGGGAATGGAGCTTAGTCTTTATTCAAGACATCTTCAGAGGCTAAGGTACTCCGTTTTTTTCGGTTTTCATTGTGATTTACATATATATATATATATATATATATATATATATATATATATATATATATATATATATATATATATATATATATATATATATATATATATACCCGTGTGTTTTCCAGTAGGTAGATGCGCTCTTTTAGAATAACACTGAAGAAGAATTAGGTATTTAATGTCCGTAGTTTGTGTCATAGAGCTAATATTTCCATACTGTATAGAAGGTGTAAATACTGTTAAGTATAAAATCCTTTCAGGTATATAGTAAATTCCATAATATATACCTGACATGGGGTATATATGCTAGTAAGTATAATGTAATAGTGTCCATCTTGTTGTTAGTATAGTGAACTGATGGTGAAATACTCTTAGTATTTAGGTATAGGAAAGAGAAGAGAGTATATGATGGTGTGTTTGTGTGTGGACTTATACCTCTGTGTCTGGTTCAGAGCAATAGAATTTGTTAAGGGAGACAGATATCACCTCCCCTCCCTCTCCCCTACTTCCTTGTTCTATCACCTGTTGCAAAAGAATGGCGTATTACTGAAGAAAATCTTAAATTGAAGGCTCTCTCTCTCTCTCTCTCTCTCTCTCTCTCTCTCTCTCTCTCTCTCTCTCACGTCAGTCACTCATTCAGCACTAGACCAGACTCATTGCAATCATCTCTACACACACACACACACACATAAACGAAAGCTGACGTTATTCTTTTCTTTTGTTGTTGTTGATAACTTCCCCTCACCTGACCCAACAACATGCAAGTCAACAAATTTTTCCGCCCGCCATCTTACCCGAATGAATTATCAATTTTTACGCACCCAAGCGATGAGTTAGTCGACCAACCCGTCTTGTTTTACTATTTACAGGAAACCTTAGAGTGGTATCTACTTACTAGAGGGCCGTAGGGGTAGTGTAAGTTGTTGCTTACGTCCCACCAGTGATGATAGGTTTGAGGAAGAGGTAGGGATGGAGGAGGAGGTAGGGATGGTGTTGGAGGATGGCAGAGGTGGTGGAGGAGAAAGAGGAGGAGGAGGAGGAAGAGGTAGGAAAGGTGCTGGAGCAGGAAGAGGAGGAGGAGGAGGAGAGACGGGTAATGTTTACAACGCCTCTTCCTCGCCAAGGTTCGTGGATTTGTCACCGGATTACAGATCTTAACTTCTCAAGAACGTGAGTCGTACTTGGAACCAACTTGATGGAAAAATTTATTGACAGGATGACAGCCTCTCACCTCTACCTGTTTCTACCTTTATCCTGGAGTAAAATTAGTATTATTTAGACTGAAATTCAGCAGATAAATAGGAATTTTACCATACTTTATATTGAAGAATGATTGATTAGTTATTTTCGGTGTCGTATGTTACTGCGTTAATCTTAAAGACAAAAATATTAATGATGATGAAGGTTCAGGCAAAATAATTATTGCCAGTTTACTTAAATAATTAATATAGACAATAAGCAAAATATCAGTCAGCCAGCCTCATGCACCAGGAAATGAGGTCATGGGTGATGAACAAGCATGAGGCAGCTACTCTGACCCCAACCTGACCTTATGTTGACCCCAGGGTGTTGCCTCTTAGCTGTTACTAAATTGGTGGTGCTTCTTGTCCCCAGCTGACATGCTGGGAGATTGAGGCGGTGAAGGGATCTGGGAATGCATGCTTACTTCCGTTCTCCCATACGTGTGTCAGTCCGCCCGTTCTTGTGTCGGTCCGTCCGTGCTTGTGTCCGTCGGTCAGTGGTTATGTCCGTTTTTTCGTGATTTTTGTCATCCGTCCTTGCAACAAGAATTCAAATTTGTTCAGTAATCAACATTTTCCTCTCTCCCTCCCCTCCCTCTCTCTGACACACACACACACACACACCCTGACACTTGCTTAAGAAACTTTCACCATCTGCTCTAATAATTATCGACCAAGTATCAAAGTTTATTTCTAATTCTTTATCTCCCAAGTTAAGCGTCTCAGAGCTCTAGTAGATATACCTTGTTGGTGACGGAATCGATTTAATCTCCTATGCTGACGGTATAGTGGCCTCCTTTAGTGTAGCAGAAAATGGGATATATTTTTTACTTTTGTACAGATAAATATGTGTTGGTTGAGAAAATGAGAGAGAGAGAGAGAGAGAGAGAGAGAGAGAGAGAGAGAGGACAAAGCGTATGAATAAACATTTTACCTTTGATAAATAAACAAATTAAATAAATAAACACAAACTAAACATTTCAAAAAACACAAAAAACGAAGAAAAATCGATTCTCAAACCAATATAAAGAACAAGAAGAAGGAACCAAGAGAATTTGATTCCTTATAGGATTTAAAGCTCATGTCACTCTCTCTATATCAGAACAAAAGATTTGATTCTCCCCCTCCCCTCTACCCCCTTAGCTAAATCCGGGTCGATGACTGAGGTTCTGCAGGCGATATTCTTAAAATCTAATAATAATAATAATTCCATGCAGATACTCACTTCTTAAGTCACCGTCCAGGTAGTCACCGTCAGGTAGCCACCGTCAGGTAGCCACCGTCCAGGTAGTCCCGTCCCATCAGGTAGTCACCGTCCAGGTAGCCACCGTCCTGTAGTCACCGTCCAGGTAGTCACCGTCCAGGTAGTTACCATCCAGGTAGTCACCGTCCAGGTAGTTACCATCCAGGTAGTCACCGTCCAGGTAGTCACCGTCCAGGTAGTCACCGTCAGGTAGTCACCGTCCAGGTAGTCACTGTCCAGGTAGTCACCGTCCAGGTAGGTAGTCACCGTCCAGGTAGCCACCGTCCAGGTAGTCACCGTCCAGGTAGTTACCATCAGGTAGTCACCGTCCAGGTAGTTACCATCCAGGTAGTCACCGTCCAGGTAGCCACCGTCCAGGTAGTCACCGTCCAGGTAGTTACCATCCAGGTAGTCGTCCAGGTAGTCACGTCCAGGTAGCCACCGTCCAGGTAGTCACCGTCCAGGTGGCCACCGTCCAGGTAGTCACCGTCCAGGTAGCCTCACCGTCCAGGTAGTCACCGTCCACGTAGCCTCACGTCGGGTAGTCACCGTCAGGTAGTCACCGTCCCATCAGGTAGTCACCGTCCAGGTAGCCTCACCGTCCAGGTAGTCACCGTCCAGGTAGCCTCACCGTCCAGGTAGTCACCGTCAGGTCAGTCACATTCAGATAGTCACCGTCCAGGTAGTCACCGTTCAGGTAGTCACCGTTCAGGTGGTCACCGTCCAGGTAGTCACCATTCAGATAGTCACCGCCCAGGTAGTCACCGTCCAGGTAGTCACCGTTCAGGTAGTCACCGTCCAGGTAGTCACCGTTCAGATAGTCACCGTCCAGGTAGTCACCGTTCAGGTGGTCACCGTTCAGGTGGTCACACCATATTCGTCTCACTATTTCTTTGCCCTGGTCAATGGTGATGAGAGATCAATGGAGTTATTTCTGCACCAAATGACCAACACCACCACCACCATTGCCACTACAAACATTGCCACTACTACCACCATTGCCACCAGCACTACTACTACTAGCACCACTACTACTACTATTACCACTACTACCAGCACTACTAGAACTAACACCATTACTACTACTACCATTGTTGCTGCTATTGCCACAATTGCCACCACTACTACCACCGCTACCCACACTACCACTACTACTACCACCACTACTACTACCACCACCACTACCACCATTACAACTACTACAATCACCCACATTATTCCTAATTTCCTTGATACTAGTGAGAATTTCGTTTAGATTCTGGACTTTGTATGAGAGAGGCAGAGTTAGAACACACACACACACACACACACACACACACACACACACACACACACCCACATAAAATTACAGCTTCTTTCTCTCTCAAACTTTTTTACTCAAAAGTTTGTTATTCATTATAATTCTCTAAACATAGGAGAATAAGGCCTCGGGAGTGAAGTATAAGGCCTCGGGAGTGAAGCATAAGGCCTCGGGAGTGAAGTATAAGGCCTCGGGAGTGAAGTATAAGGTCTCGGGAGTGAAGTATAAGGCCTCGGGAGTGAAGTATAAGGTCCAGGAGTGAAGTATAAGGCCTCAGGGAGTGAAGTATAGGCCTCAGGAGTGAAGTATAAGGTCTCGGGAGTGATATAAGGCCTCGGGAGTGAAGCATAAGGCCTCGGGAGTGATAAGGCCTCGGGAGTGAAGTATTCTCCTCTGAAGTATAAGGAGTGAAGTATAAGGCCTCGGGAGTGAAGTATAAGGCCTCGGGAGTGAAGTATAAGGTCTCGGGAGTGAAGTATAAGGCCTCGGGAGTGAAGTATAAGGCTTCGGTATAAAACGT
Source organism: Homarus americanus (assembly GCF_018991925.1). Lineage (NCBI taxonomy): Eukaryota > Metazoa > Arthropoda > Malacostraca > Decapoda > Nephropidae > Homarus > Homarus americanus. The sequence continues at coordinate 9,079,434 of NW_024745073.1, read as the reverse complement.
TGGTGTTAGTACATCTGGTAGGCATGTGAGGCCTAATTAGTGCCGCTGTTGTGTGGTTTATTACCTGTTGTTACGGTAAATAATCCTTAATGGTATTTTTTTATAACAACAATAATAATAATAATACTGTTCAACCATTATTACCAGTTATTACAATTTGGTCGAGTTTCCCATCCCAACTCTCTCTCTCTCTCTCTCTCTCTCTCTCTCTCTCCGATATAGGAAAATATAACGTAAGATCGAAATGAATACAGTAGACTGTGTACTGCCCCGTGTGAATTATGTAACTTGGAGGGGAGGGGTATGTGGGGGTTGTGGGTGAGGTGATGGGAGTGGGTATGTCGGGTACGTAACCTACCGGGTCTCGGATGGCTGGGGTAGGCGGTTGGGGACGAGGGGGTACAATGGTTAATATTAGCTGGGGTAGGAAGATAAACCCTAGTCATCAGTCAAGGCAAGAGTGTCACCGGCAACGCTGTGTTGTACTTCTGCTGGCACTTAGTGGAGTAGAAAGTTAGTTAGCGCCATTATACCTACCCTTTGAGGAACACTTGTATATCCATTTTATAAGAGTTTTAGTGTATATGTAGATGGAAATTACTGATTAGAACATATTCTTCGTCCGTTGTAGTAGATCATGCGTTAGAGCTGTCAGTATTGACCTGATTTGCGCCAGTTTTGATAATTTACTCCGCATGTTAAGTAAAAGACGCATATTACGCATTGTGCAGTCTGATACAGTTTATTCATTCTACGCATTTTACTTAAAGGAGAAATTCGATAAACATTATGCTACATTATCCGTCATTTACACATTTACACATTTAAGTATGTTTTAATGCAATATACACACACAATACACTTTACACAATATACACACACAATACACTTTACACAATATACACACACAATACACTTTACACAATATACACACACAATACACTTTACACAATATACACACACAATACACTTTACACAATATACACACACACAATACACTTTACACAATATACACACACAATACACTTTACACAATATACACACACAATACTCTTAACACAATTTGACCTCTGGGTTGAGACACACACACACACATAAGCTGTCAGGCTCTTGTGTTTGACCTGATAAACTGTGTTAATGGACAGTCTAGTTTACTCCGGGTCATCTGGCTCTACTGAGAAAGGTTACTGTAATCGTGTAGTGTGTTTGTGTAAATTATGCCTTTAAACGACGGTGATAAATTGTGTGTGTGTGTACCGTGCTGTGTGTGTGTGTACCGTGCTGTGTGTGTGTACCGTGCTGTGTGTGTGTACCGTGCTGTGTGTGTGTACCCTGCTGTGTGTGTGTACCGTGCTGTGTGTGTGTACCGTGCTGTGTGTGTGTACCGTGCTGTGTGTGTGTATATACCGTGTATGTACATATAAAAGACGGTCACCTTAGATATCGAACCCTCGGCTTCATGCGTGCTGGTGGCTGTGTAGGTATCCCCAAAGACACACGTACACTAACACACGTACACGTACACACACACACACACACATACACACACGTTTACAGACGTGAACACACACACACAAACACTTACGCATTTCCTTTAATGCATATACAAACACCTTCCCATACAAACAACAAACATCTCTCCACACACAAACAAACAAACAATTTTCACTTTAAAGACAGACACACACACACACGCACTCACTCACACAACCAACCATGTAAACAAACACACATCCCAAAAACAAACACACAAACACCCCTTGAATGACAACACACACACACTCACACAACCAACCATGTAAACAAACACACATCCCAAAAACAAACACACAAACACCCCTTGAATGACAACACACACACAAAAAACTCCCTCTCTTCACCCCCTCTGCTCCCATCTGGCTAACCTACCTGGCTTTTCACACCTGAGGCTACAGATTGAGCCTGATGGATAACCCTTCCTTGGTAGATATCCTCTAATTATAGCGCCTTATAGCACGTTATAGCAGATTAGTAATTAAATATAGCCAGTGTACCAGGCGGCGACAGGACCGGGCAATATACTGGCTATTTTGGGAGACTCAGACCAGCGCTAAGATTGGCACTTTCTGAAGTTTATTTACGACCTAATCGACTCTGTCCCAGTATATAAATAACTGTATATCAACATTATGTTCCTGTTATTGCATCTTGCCGAGGACCAAGTGTTGCAGTGTTGATATTCACTGTAATATATTTCTTTCTTGTTTTACGTATAGGTAAGACTAAGGTGAGGTAAGGTTAGGTTAGGTTAGATTGAGGTTAGGTTGAGTTTAGGTTGTGGTTTGGTTGAGATAGGTTGAAGTTCGGTTGGGGTTAGTTATGGTTCTATTCCATTCATGAACTCTTAACACACCTGTAATATCAAGACCTTTTCACACACTATTGCCTATGACTCTAATTATTGTCTTATATCTAATTCACCTTCTTTACATTTTACTCTTTATTTCTTATTCCTTCTTTTCATCCTTTTTGTTATGCCCTAAATTCCTTAACTTATTTTTTTATAACATCCTGGCTCAATTCTCTCTTCTTCTCTCCTTCTTATTCATCATCATCATCATCGTCTCTCTCTCTCTCTCTCTCTCTCTCTCTCTCTCTCTCTCTCTCTCTCTCTCTCTCTCTCTCTCGTGTCACACATTCTTATTTTATACAGACACCTACTATTTGGGAGAGCTTTAGCTAGGGGAGAGGGAGGGGGTTGAGGAATTTTCTGGGAAGACCTAAGGGGGAGAGGAAAGGGAAGGGGCAGGGGAGAGGGGATGGCGAAGGGGTAAGGGGGTGAGGAAAGTGAGAGGGGGAGGGGAGAGTTAGATGGTGATAAAGAGTAAAGGTGGATGGAGAAGTGAAGGTATAGGTGAGGGAGAAATAAACGGGGGGGTAAGATGGGAAGGGGAGAAGAGGAAGAGAGAGACGTAAAGGGGTAAGGGGGAGGAATAAAGGGGAGGGAAGGTAAAGATAGTGACGTGGCTTGTGTAAGGCATTCCCCACTTAGCGGTTCCACCCGTCACCAGAAAGCGGTGGGAATGAGAGGTTAATAAAGTAGAGTGTGTGTGATGACCACTGCATTAACACTTTTATTCCCGTTAAGACCTCATAAGTCTCGTTAAAGACCTCATGGTAACATCACAAAAGAGAAACATTTCGTAAAAGAATGAAGCTTCGTGAGAGAAAGACCTCGTTCGTAAAAGAGGACCGCTAGAAAGACCTACAACGTAATTTGGACCAGTAGAAAGACCTTCTCTCTCCTCCAGTATTGTAAGGCTGGGTAGGGGAATGAGAGGAGTGATGTATGGTGGTCCTTCCCTCCTTCTCACCTCCCTCTCTCCTTCCTTCCCTCTTCATCTCTTTCTTTCCCCCCTCTCTCTCTCCCTCCCCCACCCCCTCTCTCAATGGGCTCGGCGTGGCTAGTAGCCATTCATATCATTCATTGCAGGTAAGTACCAATGACCACCACCTCCTCCTCCTTCTTTCTTCTTCTCCCCCTCCCTCCTCCTCCTCCCCATTCCCTCCTCTCTTTCCCCTTCATTCTCCTGCTACCTCCTCCTCCCCCTTCCTCCCCCCATCTATATATAACAACAATACACCCTCAGCACTTCCTAGATTTACTTCCAGTGGCTCGAAATAGATTTGTGGTTTCCTTAACACGCCATTTGCAGGGTGTAAAGTGTCTTATTGTTGCTTAATGACGACTTACTATTGGTGTGTGTGTGTGTGTGTGTGTGTGTGTGTGTGTGTGTGTAAACATTCTCACATTGAGACGTTCATATATTACTGTATTAACTCTTGCTTCTCATTACACAGCCATACTTAAATCTCCTAGACGATTAAATGAGTTAAAGTAATAGAGTATACAGTCGTAACCTTTAAACACACACACACACACACACACACACACACACACACACACACATTATTCTTGTTCCTTCTCTGTTTGAGGTAGTTGTAGTCGTGATTCAGTATGTTGAGTTCGTTGACCTAACCTAACCAATCCTAACCTAACCTAACCTAACCTAACCTAACCTGACCACTGTAGTTCTGTATACTAAACAGTACTGTAGGTCCTCATCGCCACTGTCCACTAGGTCTGGTTCTGGGACAATAGGTGAGCACAAGACAATGGTACAATTTGCCCTTTAAGCCCCCCCCCCTCCTCCCTTCCCCTCCCCACCCAAACTACTTCTAGTAATTGTTCCGTTCTGGGACCGCCCTCATGTTGTTTCATAATGGGGCAGTTGAGTGTGTGGGTGGGTAGCATTGTGTTTCTACTGACCAACGAGGCATTCTGAAGGACCTTGATGTTCTTTTGTTTTGACCCCCCAACACCACTTCCTTCACCCCCTCCTCCCTCCAACTCCTTCTCCTTCCACCCCTCCTCCTCCGGTACCACTCTCTCCAATACCTTCCCCTCCTCTTCCACCATCAACACCATCCCCCTGTTACACTCTCCATTTCTACCTCATCACTTCCTCCACTATCCCCTACACCCCCCCTCCACTTCTCTTACCAACACACCCACCTTCCATCATACTTTCTCTCTTCATCTCCTCCTATTCCTTCTTCTTCCAGTCCTCCCTCTTCGTCCATCTTATTTTCCCTCTCTGACGCTTTTTCAACAACCCCCCCCATCCTCTCTAGTCTCCCCCTCATCCTTTCATTCCTTCTCCCTTCGTTTTTGCTACTCCTTCCCCTGTCCTTTAATCCTGCCCCTACTCCCTCCTTTCTCTCTCTCGCTCCCTCTCATTTTCAGCAATATGAGTTTCTATTTTCCCTTCGTCTCCCCTTTTGACCAATATACTCTTCTCTCTCTCTCTCTCTCTCTCTCTCTCTCTCTCTCTCTCTAAACAATGAAATAACAAAATCTCTCTCTCTCTTTCTCTCTTATAGTAATGGTTTCCCGGACGCAGCAACAACAGCAGCAACAGGGTGGTGGTGGTGGTAACAACGGGTGGTCACTGAGGTGGTTCGTGGTGGTAGTAGTATCGTTGGTGCTGGTGGCACGAGTCCAGCCTTATCCAGGATACGGCGAGAGACTCCGTAGTGTGAGGAGGTACCAAGCACAGCAACGGGCCCTTCATGACGATACTCACACCCCATATAATGATTACTTGCAAGGTGATGAAGGTGAACTTGACTACTCCCAGTTCTACGATTATGACAGTGTGTTGCCCCGAAGAGATCCAGATGGCTATCATTTTGACCAGGTAAGATTCATATATATGTTGTTATTTTAGGCGAGTCAGGTGTGTGTGTGTTGTTTTGGATAGGTGAGTCAGGTGTGTGCGTGTCGTTTTGACAATATAAGTCAGAAAGAAATGAATTTAAAACACACACACCACTATAACGTATTACAAAAACACACAAAAAAACATCAATAATACATAAAAACAAACATTCAAACACTCACGACACCCAAAAATACCCCAAATCATTCTCTATATAAATCATACCAGCGAGAAACTTTTTCATCTGGCAGAGGATTAGGGAACAAGTCCTCCATAAGACAGCTTCAAGGGAGACGAAAGGGAGGTAGGATGTTGGTGGGGAGACAAAGGATACTGGTGGGGAGATGATGGATGCTGGTGGGAAGATGATGGATGCTGGTGGGGAGATGATGGATGCTGGTGGGGAGAAGTTGGATGCTGGTGGGGAGAAGTTGGATGCTGGTGGGGAGAAGTTAGATGCTGGTGGGGAGAAGTTGGATGCTGGTGGTAGTGAATGAAAGAATGAATAGATCTGGGGTGCCAGTGGGTGCCCCGGGGTGCCTGTGCGTTCCCCGAGATGCCTGTGGGTGACTGTGATTGCCCCGGGGTTGTCTGTGTATATCTGTGGGTGCCTGTAGGTGACCTCTGTGTGCCTGTGGTGATGGAGAGGAAGGGGGAAGAAGAGGGTGGGGAAGGGAAGGGTAGGGGGAGGGAGGGAGGGAAGAAGTGGGGGAGAGGGGGAGAGGTGGAGCATGGGGGGGTAGGGCAGGGAGGAAGAGTGGTGAGGGAGTGGAGGAAGGAGGTGGAGAGAGTGGAGGAGTGAGGGGTGGTTGGGGAGGGGGGAGGGAGGGGTGGGGGAGGGGGTGGAGGAGGGAGGGATGGGAGAACGAAGGGTGGGAGAGGAGGGTTGGGAGGAGGGGGTGTGGGTGGGAGGGATGGGAGAAGAGGGAGTGGGAGAGGGAAGGGGTTTAAGAGGGAAGGGGTTTAAGAGGGATGGGATGGGGGAAGAGAATGGGGGGAGAGAGTTACCGGAATGCTCGTCTTAACATGACCAAACTTTCCGTGGTGGGAGGAAGGAGCGCGGGATATCCAGTTGGTCTCTTGTGGTCCAGAAAACATTGTTCTTTCCGTGAAGTTCAACTCTTGTGTTATGTCCCTGAGGGTGTTGGGGGGGTGTACAGGCCCCCCTCCCCACATCCACCACCACCACGAAGCAAACGACTACACGGGTGGAGGTAGTTAAGACTCTTGTACTCATACATACACACACACACACACACACACCGCCCTGCCCTAACCAAACAAATTCTCTTGGAGGTGTAAGTGTACGTATATCCCACGAACGTACATGTGTGTGTCTGTTTGTGTGTGTGTGTTTGTTTTCAGGTAGGCCGACAAGTTCATGGGTTCGTGGCAACACCCACTGGCATCTCATTGACTACATCATTGTCAGAGAAAGAGATCGCCGAGATGTCCTCATCACTCCGAGCCAGGCGTGGTTGAGACCACTGCGACACTGATCATTGGCTTGTCAGAGCCAAGTTCTCACTTCACGTCGCCCCAAAATGGTGAAGGCAACAAACCTCCAGAAGAGGTTTTAACACTAACCGTTTGGATGATCCAGCGATAGCACATGCTTTCAGAGAGCAGCTCAAACATGGGCTGATAAACAACCCGACAACAAACAACCCAAATCCTAGTGCTGAATTGGGTATTTTCGACACTGTCATGGCAAAAACTTGCAGAGACCTTCATCCAGATCGAAACAATATACCAGGACTGGTTTGATGAAAATTATCATGAAATCAGTGCACTCGTCGATGATAAATGTGCTGCTTTAACTGACTGCCAGAACAGCCCTCCGTCTCGAACCAAAGCTGATACCTTCAGCAAGAAGAAAGCGGCGGCCCAGCGCGAACTTCGCAATCTAAAGAATGACTGGTTTAAAATTGAAGCATGTGAAACGCAAAAACTTGCAGATCAACAAAAGATGAGCGAAGTTTTCAATTCCACTATAAAAAATTATGGGCCAGTCACTCATGGTGCAGTCCCTCTCCGCTCATCCGATGGTAACTCCCTAATTAAAGATGAAGAAGGCATCCTTCAATGCTGGAAAGAGCACTATCATTCGCTGCTCAACCGAAACACCGATGTGGATGTCTTGACTATCCAGCAGGTCCCTCAGCATCGAGAGCTAACCCACCTCAGCTATCCTCCATCCCTAGATGAGGTAGCTACTGCCATCAGACAAATGAAAAATAACAAAGCCTCAGGGCCTGATGGAATCCCAGCCGAGGTGTATAAAGCAGGAGGGCCTCTGCTTACCAGCCGTCTCCACTCTCCCATGGAGAATATATCGGAAAAGGAGGAAATCCCCAAAGCTCTTAAAGACGCCTCCATCGTCAATATTTATAAGAACAGGGAGACCGATCAGACTGCGGTAACTACCGCGGGATTTCGCTGCTGTCCATAGCTGGCAAGATTATCGCCCGAGTCCTCTTAAACAGACTTCTTCCTGTGGTGGAAAAACCTCCTCCCAGAATATCAATGTGACTTTAGACCATCGCGTGGCACCACTGACATGATCTCTGCTGCCCACCAGATACAGGAAAAGTACAGAGAACAGCGTCGTGACCTGTACATGGCCTTCATTGACCTAACCCAGGCCTTCGACTCGGTCAACAGGGAAGCCCTCTGGCAGACCCTCAGCCATTTTGGCTAACCACCAAAATTCATCGCCATTGTGAGGCAACTACACGATAGCATAAACGGCAGTGTCCTGTACAATGGCACCCAGTCTGCGTTCTTCCCCATCCAAACGGGGGTAAAATAAGGGTGTGTACCGGCACCAACACTCTTTTCCATTTTCTTGGCTGCCTTCCTTAATCGTGACAGTGCCAATCTAGCCGGTGGGGTGGACATCCAGTACCGGAAGAAGGGTCTTTTTAACATAAGATGACTCTAGGCTGGAACAAGGGCGTTGGCAGCTTCCATTACTGAACACCAGTATGCAGACGACCTCACCCTTGTTGCTCACAATGAGAGCATGAACACCTACGCAGATGCGTATGCACACTTTGGCCTTGAGGTGAATGTAAGAAAGACTCAGATTCTCTTTCAGCCTGCCCCTGGTTCAGTCACACCACCATCCATCCAGCTTAACGGTACTACCCTCTCTAATGTCACCCACTTTCAGTATTTCGGCTCCCACCTGCCCACCATCTTGGACATCAATGAAGAAATTTAACATCGGATCAAATGTGCATCCCAAGTCTTTGGCATAACCCGTACCCGTGTCTTCAGCTGTAAGGAGCTGAAATTATCTACAAAGGTGCACGAATATCGAGCAGTGGTCCTCCCCACCCTGCTATATGGCAGCGAGACATAGGTCATATGCAGGAAACACCTCAAGGCTCTTTAAAACTTTCACCAACGTAGTCTACGTTCCATCCTCCGAGTTCGCTGGGAAGACAAGAGAACAAATGCCAGCATTCTTGCTGACACCAACTGCAGGAGCATTGAGGCTACCATTATCCATGAACAACTACGGTGGACTGGCCATGTTACCTGCATGGACGACAGTAGATTGCCAATGTAGCTACCTTACAGTCACCTAACGAATAGTAAACGTAACGCCGGCGGGCAACTGAAAAGGTATAAGAATAGTCTTGAGACAAACCTGAAAAAGTGCCAAATCGACCCCCTCATCTGGGAGACGATTACTCCACACTGTAACGCTTGGAGGAGCACCATACGAGAAGGTGTCAATACTTTCGAGTTAGCCCGACTGCATACTGAGGCAGACAAGAGCCAGCGCCGGAAAGACGCTGTCGCCGCCCCTCCCGCACTAGATGTAGTTCTCCACACGTGCAACATCTATGGATGACCCTGTCGGTCCCGTATCGGTCTCTCGAGTCACCCCAGGGCTCACCAACGAAGGTGATATCCTTAATAACTCATATCATTGTATCATAGCTGGACGATCGTCCAGTAGTGCGTGTGTGTGTGTGTGTGTGTGTGTGTGTGCGTGTGCAAGAGTTTTAACAACCTCCACCCTTGAAGTCGTTTGCGTGGTGGTGGTGGATATATGAGCGACAGGGGTTGGGTGTAAACGAGACTGCCCAGTATTGGCCAATAGGCCCACTGCAGTTTCCCCCATTCTTATGTTCTTATGTGTGTGAACAGCTCTCTCTCTCTCTCTCTCTCTCTCTCTCTCTCTCTCTCTCTCTCTCGTCCACTCACCCATATACTCCTCTCCTCTCCGGGTCGCTTCACCTCTACACAGGCAACTAATCACACAGGAGTAAATTAACATTGTGCTGAGGCAGTATGTAAATTAAACTCATCTGTGTTTACAAAAGTTATTTACAGAGTTGATTTACAAGATGATTCTGTGTGACTTTAGCGCTGGCGATGGGGTGAGGGGAGGAGAGGAGAGGGGGAAGAGGGGGGTGAGAGGGGAGAGCGGGGAGGGGTGAGGGATGAGAGGAGAGAGAGCGGAGGGATAAGTGGTGAGAGGAGGTTAAGGGGAGGGGAGAGGGAGAGAGGAGAGAGGGAGAGGGTAGAAAGAGGAGTGAGAAGAGGATAGAGAGGGGAGTGAGGAGAGGGGAGGGACGAGTATTATCGAATAAATGAGATAAATAACATCTGAATAGGCATAAATATCCCAATTTTTCTGGTAAATTTCAATTGTTTTTAAAATATAAACTAAAAGGGTTAATGGAACCGACCCTCCAACCCTCTTCCCTCCCTAACCATCTGAACACGAGGAGAGGCTTCAGTACCTCACAGGGGCTTTAAATCACCTCAGAAACAGTGAAGCTGAGTGGCCAATCCTCAAGAACCACCTCTAGTGTGTTCTATTAGGGTGACTTTATTAGCATAATAAGGTCAGCCAGAGGAAGAGAAAGGAGGGTTGGAAGGAATGAGGGAAGGAGGGAGGGAGGGAGAGAGAGGGAGGGAAGGAAGGGATGGGGTGGGAGGGAGGGAGGGATGAAGGGAGGGAGGGAGGGAGGGATGGAGGGAGGGAGGTCTTGATGTTACAACCGAGGTATTTCATATTCTCTGCTTCACTTGATTTAACGTGATTTGTGGCGCGTCTGGACCTTGAGGCTGTGAGCACACACACACACACACACATGTGGGTAAGGAAGCGAAGGAGGGAGAGGAGGAAAGGGACAATAAGGAGGAGGAGGAGGAGATGGATGGGGAAAAGTAGGGATAAGAAAAGTGGAGGAGAAGGAGAGGGAGGAAGAAAGAGTGAGAGCTGGGGAAGAGGGGAAGGAGGAGGAGGGGGGAGAAAGAATGAAAGAAGGGGAGAGAAGGGATTAAGATTTATACTTACAAGGAAGAGAAAATTGGCAACAACAGACAAATAGACAGACAGACAAACAGACAGAGAGACAAACAGACAGACACACGGACAGACAGACAGACAGGTACTATTTCCATTTCCGTCTGTGGGCATGTTTAGGGACCAATTACTTATATATTTACAACAAAAAAAATTCTTCGAGTGAATTGAAAGCAAGGCTTGACAGCAGACCAGCACAGTAGCTGTAAAGCCTCCAGTACAGTACAGGGAAGACTCCTTCACCACGCTCCACTCACTACCTCAAACTCCACGTATGATTTCCCTACAGGCGGAGTCCGGTCAACTGGAGGCCCTCATTAGGAAGATTTACTCAAGTGTGTCTACAGAACAATGAAGTAGATTTATTTCTATATAAGGCCAAATGTGGTCATTATACTCCCTGAGTCTTATACTATTGATGAGATTTTTAGTCTTATTTTATTGTTAGTATTATTCGGTGTTGTGTTTATCTATATTAATTTTTCGATATATAAATGATTATAGACTTGGTATAAACTTTAATAAAAACTGGAGGTCGTCTTCGTATTATCCTGCAACAACAACATTCGCGAGAAATACCTCCAGAGTGATTATTATTACCAGTCAGGATAAAGTCAAGGAGACACACACACACACACACACACACACACACCCACCAGTGAAGTCAGTGAAGGCGGGTGTCTGAAAGTTGACAACACATATCTAAGAAAGAAATTACTTAATGATGCAAACTTCACTAAAAGGCGATTGAAAATATTGATGTTTCAAATCACCAAAAACCTGTAAATAAAACACATTCCTTAAATAATTCCAATTATATATATATCCTCTTAGAATAACTCAAAACCAGCAACCAAAAATATATATTCTTTTGTTGCATAAAAGAATAGGTTAAGTTTAATGGCGCCAAGAACAGAATACCGAATTAAAGAGAAAATTTAAGTAAGATTCTTGACCATTTTAAAGTTCTTTGATGGGGTCTAATTACTCATAAGGTTAGCGGCGAGAATAGCCAGCCAGTAGTGCGTTGAGCTGAGGTGTTACAAGAAGAGAATGTGCCATGTGTGTGTGTGTGTGTGTGTGTGTGTGTGTGTGTGTGTGTGTGTGTTCTAGGCCTGTCTACTTTTACATCCAAACACGACTCGATTACTCGTTTAACTTTGATCGTTACAATAGTTACCAGAGAGAGGCTCACCATTACGCTTCTTAATTTGATCTCTTGCCAGATAATGAGACTTTCTTAAGAGATAATAATGAACTGAATTGATCTAAAGTTTGTTGCATTCTGGCCACCTCCAACCTAACTATTTCTTTGTTTGTGCTGGGTGAGCGTTTGTGTGTGTCTGTGTTGGCACTCTTAGGTGAACTGTTTGTGTGTTGGGGAATGGGTGTTGTGTGACAATCCTGTATCTTGAAAGGTTTGAAACAGACAGACGGACGGACGGATGGATGGCCAGGCAGACAGACAGACAGACAGACAGACAGACAGACACAGAACTCGGATCAGATCTCCTGTGATCATTGACCACTTGTCGCACAGGTGTCAGGTCCACCACTACACGTGTGTCAATAAACACAGGGAGCCTCCCCTTCCCTCCCCTCCCCTTTTCTTCCTTCTCTTCTTCGCGAAAAATAGACAGATACCAATATGAAGTAAATTGACAGATAAACACAGACACACACATACACAAAGGTAAATCTATATAATAAATCATCACGTACTATCTTTATTTGTTTCTCCTTCTCAACAGCCAGAAGACAGCAATAAAAACCTGCAGCAGATCTTACGGTCGTTTCGTCCTGTCGTAGGAGGAACGTCGCCGTCAGATCGTGTCATGCCCTGGGGAGAGTTGGATCAGGAGGCGGCGATCGACGACCCAACCCAGGGAGGTGGACGAGAGGCTGATGCTGGCGGTCTGCCCTCCAGGACTCAACTCACCCAACTCACCTTGAACGAACCCAAGCAGAAGAGAGGTGGGTAGTATGTGAGTGTGTGTATGTAGGTAAGTAGAGTGTGTGAGGGTGAGTAGAGTGTGTGAGGGTTAGTAGAGTGTGTGAGGGTTAGTAGAGTGTATGAGGGTGAGTAGAGTGTGTGTGGGTGAGTAGAGTGTGTGAGGGTTAGTAGAGTGTATGAGGGTGAGTAGAGTGTGTGAGGGTTAGTAGAGTGTATGAGGGTGAGTAGAGTGTGTGTGGGTAAGTAGTGAGTGTATGGAGAGTGAGTAGAGTTCGTGTGGAGAGTAAGTGGAGGGTGTGTAGACAGGGTGTGTGCGCGTGAACTTTAGTTTGCATGAGGAAGGTGATAAGGGGGGTGGGGAAGGTACATAAAGAGTGCGTGAGATACATAATCGACCTATCAGGGTACGTGGGGGTATGGAGAACATTGAGTGCGTTCTAAGGGAGTCATCTTCACCCCAGGCGTACTACATGATAAACAATGTGGTTAGTTATGTCAAGGCTCCAACAGACGGCGTGGAAAATGGGATCCGTTGCTTCGTTCAGTGGTTCGTTTCATTCTCTTCAAGGGTTTACAAGCTCGAAACAAGGCTAATAAAGTACTTGGGTTAATACAACGGAGTGTTAGTTACAAGTCTAGAGAGGTTATCCTAAAACTATATCTTGCGCTTGTGAGACCTCACTTGGATTACGCAGTTCAGTTCTGGTCACCATACTACAGGATGGATATAGAATCCCTAGAAAGAATTCAAAGGAGAATGACAAGATTAATCCCGGGCATTAGGAACCTTGAGTACAGAGACAGGTTAAAGCGTAGAGTGAAGGGCGATAAGATCGAGTATAAATGGAAGTCGGGACTAAACGAAGGTGATATAACAAAGTACTCAAACTATCCAACCAGGAGCGAACTCGTAGCAATGGTTTTAAATTAGGCGAAGTTAGATTTAGGCGCGAGATAGGTAAACATTGGTTTGGAAATAGAGTAGTGGACGAGTGGAACAAGTGACCAAACATCGTTAACTCGAACACGCTGGATAGCTTCAAACATAGGTTGGATGGATATATGAGCGATAGGGGTTGGGTGTAAAATGGACTGACCAGAATGAGCCAAAAGGCCCGCTGCAGTTTCCTCCAACTTATTCTCTTATGTTTTTTCTCTTTATTTTTGTGTTTAATATTTATCCATTTTCTAATATTTGTTACTTTGTTTAATTCATGGTAAAGTATTATTGTTTGTAATGCCAAGTTTATAATGTGATTTTATTGTATTTTATTTTATTTTATCTCCTTGTTTAATTTGTTTCTTTTTTATGTCATTTTGTTCATTTTCAATTTTATTTTATTCATATTTCCGTTAGGGTGATTAATCTACTTTTATTGAGTTATATAATTTTTATTGTATGATTTCTTCCTCGTCCACTTTAATTCTTAGTTTTATTTATATACATAATTATTGTGTTTATTTTCATTCTTCGTCCTTATTTTCTGTTTAGTGAATCTTTCCTATTCCATACAATTTGCTCTAACGATTTATTTTTTGTTTTCTTTTACTTGTTTGTTGCCTTTTTGTTTATTTTCACTTGTTTACAGAAGTATCGTTGCCGTGTGTCCTCGTTACCAAGTTCTGTCCCCTGGGATAGACAAGAGGAGGATAGGTGTTTGTACATCATCTAAACGACGAGAAGAACCTAATCTAGCCACCTTACCTAAACACTATAGATAGGCACCCTACGTAAGCTGTTAAACTAGCCACCTATCCCAGCCATCTTAACTTACAACCTTCCCTAGCCACCTTACCTAGCAAACTTCCTTGCCCTTCACCTGAAAATTTATTCTTTATCTACTCCTCTCCCTGTCTTCTCATCTCCCTCCTCTCACCTCCTCTTTCTCATCCTCTCCCTCCTATTCTTTCTCCTCCTTTGCCCTGTTGGATGATAGAAAGTCAGGTCTTTACAGATCCCAGGTTAGGTTAGGTTAGGGCCTATTAAGACTGGGTCCCATTTGATCTGTAAGTGACCCCGCCAAAGTCGTTCCTCTGATACCTAAAATCGGTTCATTGTTTGTATACGTGACAGGATCCCCACCTTCCGTCAAGTACTGTCTCTGTCTATGAGTCTCTGTCTATGTCTTTCCGTCATTGTTTCCGGCAGTGAGAGGTCCCTCCCACCTTTATACCTCATACTAAACTGTGCGTCTGTACCACACTCCTCATTCTCCTACTAGATTGCTCATATTCGTTCTACTTCTTCCTCTTTTATCATCGTTGCCTGAACCTGTCTTATCTTCCTCTCTCCCTCTTCCATTTTTTGTTTCGATTTTCTCTTAGCTCTCCTCTTCCTGGCTTTCAGTCCCCATTTACTACATATTTTCTTGTTTCTTTTCTTTCTTTGATTTATTTTTCTCTTCTTCTCTCCCTGTAGCCACTTTGCTATAACTTTCTTTCCCCTTTCTTTCTTCCCTACCCGCTATTCATTGATTTTCCTGTTTTTTCTTTCATTCCCTTCCTCTCAATCAAATAAATTGTCTAGTTTTTAGCAAATTCCCTTAAAACATGTGGATTCAAATTGTAAAATAACACCTGCTAAAATGCATTTGTTTATAAGACCCGCTAAGATGCACTTGTTTATATGACTCGTAAAAACCATCATTATTTGCTTCTCCTATAAGTAGTTTATATGTACAACTCGACCAATGTATATACATGCAGTACAGTATTTGATGTAACATATTAATTTGATATAACTATCTAGAAATAAGACTAATGATTTTTATAATTTTCAGGGATATAAATAAACATTCTTATGTAAGAAAATTAAAAAATAGTCTTTTTGTTTGTCCTTACTGTCGTGAAAATAATGTGTGTGTGTGTGTGTATAATAATAATAATAATAATAATAATAATAATAATAATAATAATAATAATAATAATAATAATAATAATAATAATAATAATAATAATAATAATTAATAATAATAATAATAACGGTTTATCGAAAAAGTTCTGCAACCCGAAGGCTGAAAATATAAATTGGACATAAATGACATATTACATACATTGGTAGTTTGACAAAAGGCTTCATTAGAGAAAGGTAAAGGAACATCCAATAAACATACAGATTAATGTAGGTGTTGAACAGCAAACACGTAGTGTAGTAACACCCTCCCAGATGGTGTTAGGAGGGACCTCGCGTGGTGTAGTAGTTCCCTCACAAATGGTGTTATGAGGGACCTCGCGTGGTGTAGTAGTTCCCTCACAAATGGTGTTATGAGGGACCTCACGTGGTGTAAATAATAATAATAATTAACGGTTTAATGAAAGAGCTTGGCAGCCAGAAGGCTGAAAATATACAGTTACATAATTGGGGAATGGGTTTCGAATTACAAATAATATACAAATAACATAAGTGATATAAATAAGATATATAATAACTAGATGGGGAAAAGCTCAAACTACAGGGCAGTTCAACATAGTGACAGTGCAAGGAGTAGTGTTTACTGGGAGTGAATACACTGGTTTATTACAAGTTATTGATAATTTTTACGATGGTTGGGACTGGGCTGTTCTTATAGCGATCAGTTCGTGCATGTATGGGCTGGATGCGGTTGTGGTGTCGAACAGCAATTCTCGGGTGGTGTGTGTGTGTGTGTGTGTGTGTGTGTGTGTCTGTGCGTGACCTTTAGCTATCACAATCCCGGGACACGTCTATTTCAACAGCACGTAAAATATCATATACATGTACAGTAGAAAGTCTCTCTCTCTCTCTCTCTCTCTCTCTCTCTCTCTCTCTCTCACCTTTGACCTACAACATCTTTACCGTCACTTCTTGGTCATCCCATCAACCAAAGTCTCCCATTTTCTCCTCTGATATCAACACTTTGCTTCGCCACCTCCAGTTTTATGTTTGCCTCTTCCATTCTCGATACCTACTCGACACATGCTTGGCCCTTGCTCAACACATGCTTGATACTCGACACTTACATGATATTTGCTCTACACATGATTGATACTTGCTCGACGCATGCTTGACACTTGTTCGACACATACTTGATACTTAATCGACACAAGCTTAATACTCGACACATACTTGACATCCACTCGACACATCTTGATACTCGACACATGCTCAGACAGCTGGCCTTGTGACCCTGGACCTGTGACCCTGGACCTGTGACCCTGGACCTGCGACCCTGGACCTGTGACCCTGGACCTGTGACCCTGGACCTGCCTGACCTGGACCTGTGACCCTGGACCTGCGACCTGGACCTATGACCCTGGACCTGGACCTGTTACCTTGGACCTGTGACCCCGGACCTGCGACCCTGGACCTGTGACCCTGGACCTGCGATCCTGGACCTATGACCCTGGACTGCTTGGACCTACCTTGGACCTGTGACCCTGGACCTGCAACCCTGGACCTGTGACCCTGGACCCGCGACCTTGGACCTATGACCCTGGGCCTGTGACCCTGGACCTGTTACCTGGACCTGTGGCCCTGGACCTGTAACCCTGGACCTGCGACCCTGGACCTGTGACCCTGGACCTGCGACCCTGGATCTGCGACCCTGGACCTGCGACCCTGGACCTGCGACCCTGGACCTGTGACCATGGATCTGTGACCCTGGACCTGCCTTGATCCCTTGAGACGAATGAACCCCTTGAGTACATATTTTAAACCATATGCCCACAATATAACTTTTCCCCTTGAGTAACAGGAGCGTGTACTCAAGAGTTAACTCAGTCCTTCTTAATACTAATAATCTAGCCTTTGGTCTGGTAGTTTTTACTAAATATACGAATAACTTAACTGTTGTTTTTATTACTAACAATGCTAAACTTTATTCATTACAGATGCACGCTGGTTGTAAACACCCTCAGCTCTCCAGACTAACTTTAAACATCCTAGGATTAACATAACTAACCTTTAAACATCCTAGGATTAACATCACTAACATTATTAACACTAACTGGTTCCAATGTTTGTTTTTTTCTGTTCTTTACAGTAATGTGTCACTTTAAGATCTGCAACTTGGGTCGTCGTCGCCGTGCCAGACAGTCCAGCCCACTGCAGGGTTGGCTCTCCTAACAACATACCTCACACACCTCTGACACCCTCTACCTGGCCCACACCACCACCATCATCTAACGTTGCTTAAGTAATCAACTACTTCTTAAGCAATACGTGGCCTGATACTACTATACTACCATACTACGATATGCTACCAAAGAACCGTCTTTAATCCATCTCTCTCGTCTCTTATGATCTCATGTCCTCAAATAACTCCCCTTTGGTCACACAACAGTAACAGTTCTTTTTTATACCATCTAGTAGTACTCATGTATCACGCTGCTGGTAACACAACACTGGTAACACACCACTGGTAACACTTCACTGGTAATGCAACACTGGTAACGCAACACTGGTACCACAGTGCTGGGAACACACCACTGGTAACAACACTGGCAACTCTACATTGGTAAGACAACGCTGGTAACGTAACACTGGTAACACAACACTAGTAACACTACACAGGTAACACACTGCTGTTAATACTACACTGGTAACGCAACACTGGTAACACACTGCTGGTAACACGCCACATGTAACATACAGCTGGTGATAAACTAAGGTGTAATAATGAGTATAAAAAAAGTCTCGTCCACCCCCCCCTTACCCCTCCTCCCCCCCCCTACTTTTGACCACTTCAGATAAAGACTAAAACCCAGTAGTGTCATCCTTAGGCACTAACACTGGCACTTAACAGTTCAACATAATATCTACAGCAACTTCTCCCACCAAGGCTAAGAAACACGTTGCCTATAATGTAAACAGTCGGAGATGGAGAGATCAGTTTCCATGATGGTAAAATCCCAAACGAGTAAAAATATCCCAATGTTTAAATGTTGATGAGATGAAATATACCATGTCGAAGCTCCAAAAACAATACAAATTCTTTAAAGTAAAAAAAATATACCTTTGATGTAGGTTAATATTGGTCAAGATCATAACAGTTGGTAAGTCTCACAATGCAAAGTCAAGGATAACAAAGAGTGTGGTGTGGTGGGGCTGTGACCCGCCCAACTCTCTCTCTCCACTAGGTACCATCCTTCTCCTCCACATACTTCGTTACTTGAGTGGTCCCTATCACTTGAGTGTTAGGTTGAATGTTGGTCCACTGTCACTTTCCATACCCTCCCCGTCCATCCTCTCTCACACACGTCTTTATATATACGTGTCTCATACACTAGACGGATTTAACTGCATAATTTTTTTCAGTAGCACCAAATGCCTACCGTCACAGAACCAGCGTTTGACATGAACTATATAATTTCAGTGTAATTTGCTGAGTCATATGTTTACCTGTATGAGGTTATTTGTATTAAACTCTAAGTTACTCAATAATGTCGACCTCGTGACCTTGGCGAGGCTGGCCTTGTGTCACACGACTGCTGCAGTAATAAACACTACTTCTCTGGCCAGGGTGAGAAACACTACTTGTGCTGGCCAGGGTGAGAAACACTACTTGTACTGTCCAGGGTGAGAAACACTACTTGTGCTGTCCAGGGTGAGAAACACTACTTGTGCTGGCCAGGGTGAGAAACACTACTTGTGCTGGCCAGGGTGAGAAACACGACTTGTGCTGGCCAGGGTGAGAAACACGACTTGTGCTGGCCAGGGTGAGAAGCATTATTTGTAGTCTTGTACAGTTGCCTGACATTCAGTACAGGTTTGTTGCCTTGTGTCCTGAGACTTCAACATCCTGCTCCTGGGCTGAACAACCCTTACAAGATAATTATAACTCCGATTAACTTTTCCCAAAAACCGTAAAGCTTTGATCCTGTGGCTACTGTACTCTCTCTTTCACGCCTACACAAGAAAGCAAGACGAGGGGTGATCCTCGGCGGGTCTAACTCGGGGTGTGTAGATGCTGCTCTCACAATTCCTATAAAACTGGTTGGAGGTCAAATAGACCGTGGCCCAAATAGCTTCCACCTTAAGCTAACTTAACCTAAGCTAACTTAATCTTGCATAACCCCTGGGGGTTGGGTCACTGTTTGGACTGGGGTCCATTAGACCCCACACCGAACAAAAATACTATTTTTAGACGTACCCAATGACTGTCATGACTTGGTAAGGAATGGTTGTCAACAATAATGCTCATGACACCTCGTGACCTGACCAGTGATGATTGTTATTAGTTTGTTGTGTTAGTAATGACCTCTTTCAAGAATCTTATTTTCACGACTTCTCAATCCATAAGAAAAACCGAGGAAGGTTGTCACTACGAGAAGATATGTGTCACAGTATCATCTTGTACTGAAGAGTCATCAACTTACTATTACCCGAATATTTCGTCATGAACTTTACACACTTTATGGTTTCTCTCCTCTTCAATTTTTAATAATTAATATATAAATAATACTTTTGAAAGTTGATGTTTCTCCCTCCTGTCTGTGTTCATAACGTGGTGTAGTAAGGCCGCCCACCTCTCTCTCACTGAATGTGGCCTCCCACTCTCCTCACTTAACCTTGTATGTCTCACCTCGGCAAGATCACCAGTAACTATATATATATATACTAAAATAACCTGCCTACATGGAGCCCTGTAGGAAAGGTATATAATATAGATTATATGCTATATAAAGACTATTGAAAGGCACACCATATATGGTACAGCTGTAATTAATCATCAATACACTAGAGTACAGTAAGAGACACTGTACCATCATGATAGTTAACTATCCTTCAGTAATAACACTATGTTAATATCACCTACATTAATGGAAGATTAACATGTATATTTTCTTAAATGAATGAGACTAAATAACTCATTAAATTACTGTACACAATTAGTGAACAATACTGTGTGTATATTCCTTCTATAATCACTAAATGAAGGATGTCATACACCATTAATATATACACTGTCCCCATTATAATACTAATACAACTGTTTAGATGAGGACTCGGTCAGGTGTATATGTGTGTGTGTTTCATATTAATGTATTCAATAAACTTTATTAATCTTGTTACAATATGGAGGTAAAGGTACGAAACAATTATAGTCTGTATTTTCTCTTGTAACCTGTTGTTCTGGTCACGATACATAACGTTCAGACAACTGCATGTATATGTCCGTATTACCATCATGTCGACAGTAAACGCGAAATACAGGAAAAAATATGGAAAAAAAAAAGAACAGCTTGTGACTTTCCTTGTAGGCTAACTGTTGTGATCATAATATACCGTACACACACACACACACACACACACACACACACACACACACCAATGATGAACTTCTTTAACTATTTTTGGATGCGTAAATATTATATTATTAATTAAGAAGTAAGTCAGTAAGGAGGTGAGCCCTGGCCATTACCTGACTCCCACCACAACGAGGTGACCAGTGTGTTGTTGTTGTTGTAATTAGGAACAACTGTGCATAGATAAAGAGTTAACTAATAAAGGAATGCAAGTAGGAAATAAAGATGACTTTTATTTATATTTAACCTAACTTAATCTAACTCAAACCCGACCCGACCCTACCCGACCCAACAACCTAATAGCTAAGTGGTTTGAGAACAATACATCAACTGTATACAAGAAAGAATACAAGTTAATAAAACAATAAACGTGAAGAAATGTTAAGGAATCTACAGATGGACTATTAAAAATAAAGACCTAAATAACTAGCAAGGAAAAAAGAGGAACGATGATAAGGAAGATAAATTAGATACACAAAGAGATATGATGAGATAAGACAAGTATTATTCATCAACTGTTTATCTGTTCATCTGTTTATTATCTTTATTCATTTCCCATCATTATTTGGTATGGATACTGAACCTACAAATAATGTAAGAGAAGAGTGATATAACTTAATGGATAGAACAGCAGCCTAAAATATCCACACATAGCAGCTCGCATTCCCAACTTAACACACGTAATATAAAAGAAACTACGAGTGTAACATTCATAAGAAGGAGGGAGGTAGAAGGAGGGAGGTAGAAGGAGGGAAGCGGAAGGAATGGAGATGGACAAAGGGTGGTGTAGGGAGGGAGGTGGGGGGAAAATATGAAATTTTTATTCACTATATCACACACTGAATTCATAACACACCTGTCTGCCACATATGCGTTTCACCTTTTACGTCTGGCTGCTCCACCTGCCATAAACTACAGACCATTATCACGGGATGACACAGTTGTTTGCTAGTTCGCCAACACCTTGTTTTTTAGCCAATGAGGACATTAGTACAGTGAACTTGGTCAGAGGGTTTTATATTGTGAGGCGGTAAACACCCGAGAACAGTATGTACTCAAGTGATATCCCCGACGACTCTTACCCACCGAACGCTGCCTTAAGTATCTGTCGTGAGTACTAAGTGTTCATCAAGTACACTAGTGAAGGTGACGTTTAGTTCTGGCAAACACACAAGAGCAGAGGACAGACACAGTAGGAGTAAAATATTTAACGTGAATTGTATTGTATTTGCAGACACACAACTGTCCACTGTAATTTACAAACTGTTTGTTGCCCGAGTAGAGTAGAACGATTTACTGTTCTGTAAAGTGTTAAGTGAAGCGTGGTACAGTCTAGAGAGAGAGAGAGAGAGAGAGAGAGAGAGAGAGAGAGAGAGAGAGGCAAAATTAATGACGATCTTCATCCCAACAATACAATGAACAATTCAAACTACCATCTATTAAATGACACGTGCAGAGAGATAGTCCCTGAAAGATGTGTGTAGAGTGACAGGCCTAGGGAGATAGTTACAGAGAGATAGGCCCTGAGAGATAGTTGCAGAGAGATAGTTACATATTGACAGGCACCTGAGAGATGGTTCCATAGATATAGGCCCTGAGAGATAGTTACAGAGAGATAGGCCCTGAAAGATATATGTAGAGAGACAGGCCTAGGGAGATAGTTACAGAGAGATAGGCCCTGAGAGATAGTTGCAGAGAGATAGGCCCTGAAAGATATGTGTAGAGAGACAGGCCTAGGGAGATAGTTACATATTGACAGGCCCTGAGAGATAGTTCCATAGATATAGGCCCTGAGAGATAGTTACAGAGAGATAGTCCCTGAAAGATATGTGTAGAGAGACAGGCCCTGAGAGATAGTTTCAGAGAAATAGTTACATATTGACAGGCCCTGAGAGATAGTTACAGAGAGATAGACCCTGAGAGATAGTTACAGAGAGAAAGTTTTCAGAGAGATAGTAACAGAGAGATAGGCCCTGAGAGATAGTTACAGAGAGATAGTTACAGAGAGATAGTTACAGAGAGATAGGCCCTGAGAGATAGTTACAGAGAGATAGCTACAGAGAGATAGTTACAGTGAGATATTTCAAAGCAACATCCTAAATATTTGGGGCTGACTGTGTGTTTGTTGTTTTTTAATGAAGTTAGTGTAATTCAATCACCTTTTAGTTTTACACATGGTTGAGTACACTTCCCTTACACGACTAATTAGGTTCAGGGTGTAATGTGGGTGTTATGTTGATCCTACTGTCTGTGTGAGTGCTGGGGTGTGATGTGTGTGTGGGAGGTGTAGTGTGTGTGTGGGTGGTGTAGTGTGTGTGGGAGGTGTAGTGTGTGTGGGAGGTGTAGTGTGTGTGGGAGGTGTAGTGTGTGTGTTGGGTGTTTATGGGACCGTAATAAAATGATCCCCTAAAACAACTTCTACGTTGAATTTTAATATTAATCCCCAAAATGTTCCCTGAATTATTCCTAAAATAATCATCCAAATATCCTTAAAATGACCATAACCCCTGAAAAGTTTCCTAAAATAATCCCTAAAATGAACCCTTATAAAATAATTATAAATTCTCACGTGAAAACCCCCAGATGACCTTCCTAATACTGTGTGGGAGGACAGAAAGAGGTCACCTGTCATGCACCTGTCATACAGCCTGGCATACACAGAGGCGTGACAGTGGAGAACCTCAGTCACTGTTATTGAATTAAATAGTAAATAAGTTATACCAATAGAAGGGAGGGGTGACCTTGTGTGTGTGTGTGTGTGTGTGTGTGTGTAGGTGTGTGTGTGTGTGTGTGTGTGTGTGTGTGTAGGTGTGTGTGTGTGTGTGTGTGTGTGTGTGTAGGTGTGTGTGTGTGTGTGTAGGTGTGTGTGTGTGTGTGTGTGTGTGTGTGTGTGTGTGTGTGTGTGTGTGTAGGTGTGTGTGTGTGTGTGTGTGTGTAGGTGTGTGTGTGTGTGTGTGTGTGTGTGTGTGTGTAGGTGTGTGTGTGTGTAGGTGTGTGTGTGTGTGTGTGTGTGTGTAGGTGTGTGTGTGTGTGTGTGTGTGTGTAGGTGTGTGTGTGTGTGTGTGTGTGTTCATCTTTCTATTTATCAAACTATTTTAGTTTCTGTTCACCTCACTCTACCCGCCCCCCACCCTCTCTAATAATGACAAAGAATCATCCTAAACAATTAACAAACAAAAACTCAACCAGACTTCCAATTTTCCTCCTCCTACCTCTTCCGTATACCTCCTCCTCCTCCTTTACCTCCTTCTCCCTTCTATCTCCTCCACTTGCCTCTTTCTCCTCTATACCTCTCCCCCTCTCCTCCTCCTCTCCAACCTCTACCTCCACCTCTACCTTCTTCCTCTCTTCCTCCAGCTCCCCCGAGGCGCGTAATAACCTCTTCTGTCACCTGTCTCACCCTCTCATAGTTACAGGTGGGCGGGACCTCTTTCTCGCCCCATATATAAGGTTCATGGTTGGTGAGTCGCGCGCGCGCGCGCGTGTGTGTGTGTGTTATTGTAATCATGTACACACACACACTCGTTGGCCCAGAATGATCTCCCGCATGTGGGACTCACCGCTTGAAGGTGCATAATTAAATAGCCAGATATACTTTATTTGACACCTTGAATTATATAATCAAAGTGGAGGTCTTTTACGGCGTAGAAAGACTATTCATTTAGACAAGAAAAATCTCTGGTAACAAGTTAATAGGCGGCTGACCCCTTCAAGTCTCTCCTCTAACTAACTCACCAAAATGTCAAGATCAAAAGGTATATATCCTAACAAAAAGGTCTTCTCAAAATACCTTCCTCAGTGTTCTTGGTAACTTTTATGAATTTCTCAATTATCTTTCTTTTTTTTTACGTGGTATTATTCCTACACCCTTATATCATACACCCACCCACCCACACACACACACACACCCGCCCACACACCCGCGCACACACACCCACACCCACGTGCATACACCCACGCACAAACACCCACACACACACACACCCACGCACGCACCCACGCACTCACATACACCCACGCGCGTGCGCACACACACACACACGCCGTCTCTTAATTTACTTAAATATCCAGGTTCTAGGCGTAACGAAACAAAAAGTGAAGTAAATTAAAAGAGAATAAAAATAAATAAAGTAAACCTTTAAGAATTTAATTGATTAAATATTAACACAATAAAGAGCCTCGTAGGCTGTCACAACAAATTGATTCACCATCGAAACTTTTAAGACACAAGTGATACAAAACATCGAAACATCAAAAGAATAAAATTAAAGCATTGGATTACGTTAACACTGCATAAACATATAAAAACTATCACTGAAATTAACTAACGTGAAACAACACTGAATTACTTGAATACAACTAAGTAAATACTGATGGACACAAACAGAGACATAAATAGGTACTCACATAGATATACCACATTGGTGGCGACAGGAACAACACAAATAAATTAAGTATAAGTCACAGGTGACGAGTGTCACTCAAAGGATGTGAACTGTATGACAGGAGAACTGAACTAACTCAAGTCAGTTGGTGGGTCCTATATATAAGGTCGGCTCCCGCCACGCGACCCGCCGGTGGGTCGTTTAACGATGCAGATGGTCGTTAGAGAACAAAGAATGCTGGTTACAATACAAAATGAAGAAATAAGATGGGCTTGAACAAATAATGACAGTAAAACCTTAACAGCACAGGGTAAGGTGACTAGAATATATAATAGTAAATTTAACACATCATTACAGGAATAATATGGAACATGGGAGCATGTTATATATAAAAAAAAATATAAAAAATACGACACGGTCGTAACAACACACACACGCGCGCACACACACACGCGCGCGCACACACACACACACACACACACACACACACACACACACACACTATAAGATCGCTATAAGAACAGCCCAGTCCCAACCATTGTAAATATTACCAATAACCTGTAATCAACCAATGTATTCTTTCCCAGTCACTCTTACTTTTTGCACTGTCACTACTGTATGTTGAAATGCCCTGTAGTTTGAGCTTCTCCCCACCTTGTTATTATATATCATATTTGTATCACTTATGTTACTTGTATATTATTTATAAATCAAGAGACCCATTCCCCAATTATGTAACTGTACATTTTCAGCATTCCGGCTGCCATGCTCTTTCAATAAACCGTTAATTATTATTATTATTATTATTATTATTACACACACACACACACACGTACAAATGTGTACGAATATTTGCTTTTCTGTTTGTTTCACAGTAATGAGAAGTTGATCAAGCCTTTGCAGCATTTAGTGAGTTAACGAGTTTCAGCAGCTGAGGTCTGGAAGTACAGTTTAGATGTTGCATTTGTATGTTGCATTAAAGTAACATACAACATACATACATTATAACATCATCAAGAACCAAGGTTGTGATTCAGTAGTTGTCATAGTTGTTGTAATAATTCTCATAACTTGTCAAGACGCCAGCTAATGCTTGCGTTGGAAGCCTTTGTCATAAGAGCTTCTCCTTATAGCATTAGTCAGGGTTACGCTCTGCCGTTACGAGGTAAGACTCGTACTAAAATCCCCCGAACTCAGAACTTAACCTGATCTGACCTGACCTAACTTGACCTAACCAAACCTACTGCTAACCTAACCTCACCTAACCTACTGTTAACCTAACCTAACCTACATAAGGGATGTTAATCTTCTGGTGAGGTAAGAGGGGGTGGAGAGGATAGCTGTGGCGATTGTATTTCGGTAGCTGGGTTCACCTACACTTTCTTGTATCAACTTTCACAAAACTCTCAATAAAGGTCACAGTTAACACACACTGATGAAGAAACTGGGATCAAAAAGTTGTTGTTTTTTAAATGACTTATGACTCTGGCAATAATATGATTCGTTCCTGCAATACTAATTACTCGCTACCTGCAACTTTTCATTGTTTTTGTTTGTTTGTATGTGTGTGTATGTGTGTGTGTGTGTGTGTGTGTGTGTGTGTGTGTTATCGCCTTTGTCTGTCTGTCTGTCTGTCTGTCTGTCTGTCTGTCTGCAATTGTTATCGCCTCTGTGTGTCTATCCACCCACATATCACTGTCTACACCTATCTTAGCTTCAGCAGCCAGAGGTCGTGGGTGGGATATACCTTCCCAATCCTCCCCCCACCCTAGCCCCCCCATCTCCGACCTCACAACCTCCGCTCAGGGTTTTGGTCGTAATCAAGTTACTCTGTGTGGGAAGGAGTGGAGAGATGGTGGTGGTGGTGGTTTAGGTGTGTGTGTGTGTGTGTGTGTGTGTGTGTGTGTGTGTGTGTGTGTGTGTGTGTGATAGAGCGTACGTCTTTTCACAGTGCTACAGTTCTTTCCTGGTCAATTTCTACATTAGTCTCTGTCTACCCGCATACTGCTTCACCTTACCCGTCAGTCAACTGTTTCCCTATCTGACGTCTCTTTTTCCCTGTCTATCTACCTGTCTATCACCCACGAGACCACCCATCCATCCATCCCTGTGAGGAAGAGGGGGCGATGGAGTCAGATTTATCAAACGACTTCTGGCAAAACTTGAGAATGTCGGCTACAAACATTTTCCTCGAGTATTTCTGGAAAGGCTCTGTGATCTTTTCCAACACAAGCATTTAATAGAAAACTAACCTGAAGATTAGACACCCCAGATTATTTCTCCTAACGATTAAACACTAACTTTACCTGGGGTGGGTTAGATTAGGCTAGTGTTAGGTTAGGTTAGGTTAGGTTAGGGTTAGGTTAGGTTAGGTTAGGTTAGGTTAGGTTACGTTTGGTTAGGTTAGGTTAGGTTAGGTTAGGTTAGGTTAGGTTAGGTTACGGTTAGGTTAGGTTTGGTTAGGGTAGGGTATTTAATCATCAGGTGAAATAAGCTGCGGTGTCTAATCCTTAAGAGATCCAAAACAGTGTTACATCTTATATACCTGTACAATACATAGTTCCGATTTATATTACAGAAACAAAAGCATTAGTGACCCTCGTACTGATATAGCTTTGTCTTACGTTAAGATGGTACTAAAAAATGTTTATGATTTAGACAGCTAAATACACCTTTTGTTTGATGTTTACTTAATGCTGGAAGAGACATATTGACCTCAAACCAGCGTGGTTGTATGTGGGTGTGTGTGTGGGTGTATGGGTTGACGGGTTGTTTGCGGGTGTATGAGTTGTGTGTGATGGGTGTATGGGTTGTGTGTGGGTGTGGGTGCTTGGGTGTATGGGTTGTGTGTGGGTGTGGGTGCTTGGGTGCATGGGTTGTTTGTGTGTGTCTTAATTAAATCACATCTTGACGATGCTTGCTGACCCACTGAGGAACACCCCATCCAAAAGGAACCTCTCTCCTATCCAAAGAAACCCTTCCTCCTGCCGTAAAACCTCTCACTCAGACCTCCAGGAACCTCCCCTCCCACATAAAGTCTCTTCCCAACCCCCAAAATTCCCTCCCACATAATCACTCCCCAACCCCCAGAATTCCCTCCCACATAATCACTCCCCAACCCCCAGAATTCCCTCCCACATAATCACTCCCCAACCCCCAGAATTCCCTCCCACATAATCACTCCCCACACCTCCTCCCTTCCTACCTGCCAAATCACTCTCAAACACCGTATCGAAACCTTGAAAATAGTCGGCCCGGTTCGATTTACTTGTGCTTCGAGGTAGTGGTGGGATGGAGATGAGCTTCATGCACGTCGTATCATTAAAACTTGGACACATGTGAACCTGCTGTTGGTGATGGGGGCTGGCTGGTCGTCTGCTCCCGACACTCGCCTTGTAAAAATCAAATACTTCGCCTCGTCGCTCCTGCCAGATGTCATTAACCTTTTTTCCCCCCTTGTGATGCCCTGACTGTTTATATTTTGTGTTTTCATTTGTTTTTATTACCTTTTCTCTTTACTCCCCTTTGTGTGATTTACTAAGCTGGTATTTTTTTTTACCTTTCCGTTCCTTTATATCACTGGTGTTGTTTTTTTGGCTTTTAAAGTGTTTGTTTAGGGTTTTGCTCAGGTATTCTTTTATTTTTTCTCTTTTCCTCAATTTTAATATCTTGTAGGGAACTTTATCTTGCTCTCCTACGCTCTCTAATTGGGATTTTCTTCTTATAATAATGTAGCCTAGCCAGTGAAGGAGATTTTTAACACACACAAACTTTCCACCATAAACTTTGGAAATCGCCGACGTAGACAAGTTTTTGTTTTCGCGGATGGACATAAAATTGTCAAAAGTTGTCCTATATATTATTATTTTTTTTGTTCTCTCTCTCTCCATGACAAGTTGTGTTTCTTGCAGATGGTGGACAAAACAGCTCATATTCCTTCATCTGTCACCCATTTTTACCAACTTTTAGGACAAGAAAGAAGTTGAGAGAGACAGACTCGTGATAGAAGGAGACTTGAGGACATTTTGCATCTTGTGAAGAACATGTCAGACCCTCGTCATAAAAGTTGTCTCCTGAGGACGCTGTATTGGTCAGGTTCCTGAGGGATGATGAAACAACGATTCGAACCACATGATCCAGGATTCTTAGATATTTCGGAGCTTCGTATCATTCCTCGTAAATGGAAATGTAATAACGCTCTTAACGCGAGTTGAAATACATACACACACACACACATACACACTTCCAAAACGGATTCAAAATCAAGCTGAGACTTCACCTTAGAGATTTGTTTTGGTGACACCAGTTAGGAGACAAAATATAAAGTACAGAGAAACTTTATGCATCTCCTCCTTTTAACGATTCGTTTAGGTGTATTAAGGATATAGCACTCTGGGGAAGAAGACAATTTAGTATACAAAGAGTTGGTATTGACAGCATTGCACTTGACATTATTCACTTACCCTGCTGTACAATTAAGCACTCTTTCACAGCAGGGTTGGATGGGGGTGTTCCGGGCATGAACCAGGTAAGAGTTTTTTCACTTAGCCACTACACTCCTCAACATCCACACTACGTAACATTATATCCACACTACGTACCATTGTATCCACATAACGTAACATTATATCCACATTACGTAACATTATATCTACACTACGTAACAAAACATCCACATAACTTAACATAAACCACATAACGTAACAAAACATCCACATAATGTAACAAAACACCCACACTACGTAGCAAAACATCCACATAACGTAACATAAACCACATAACGTAACAAAACATCCACATAACGTAACATAAACCACATAACGTAACAAAACATCCACATAACGTAACATAAATCCACACTCCCGTATCGTAGTAGAGTATCCACAATGATTCAACTGAGCATCAAAGACGAACATTGCAGCTCGTGTGTGCAGAGTTACCAGCTGAGAGTTAAGTGAGTCTGGCTACACTTAATGTGATCAAGCGAAGGTCAGACTTACAACAAAACCTCATCCACGGTTAGGGGGGAGGGGGGAAGTAGGGGAGGGGAAGGAGGGGGCAAGAGGGAAGTGGGGGAGGAAGGAAGAGGAAGTGGGGAGGCAAGGGGGAAGTGGGGGAGGGGGCAAGGGGGAAGTGGTGAGGGGTGGAAAGGATGAGTGAGTTAGGGAAGATATGATAGAGATAGAGAGAGAGTAAACATTAAAATCCCCTTCCTTTTTTTGTTCTCTTTTTCCCTTCTTTCTCTAGTTCTGACAGTCTTCATCTGCCTCTTCTTTATGTGAGAACAACTTGCTGTATATAGAGACTATTCTCTCTCTCTCTCTCTCTCTCTGTAACTATGACGTACGTGCCTAATTCATAAGGAGAACCAGAGACTTGATTGGCATTCAGAGCAGATCCACCTCTGAGTTGCTAGTGCTAAGTTTTCACCTCTCATATACAAACCAGACCTTGATGAATAATGTGGCTGTGTGTGTGTGTGTGTGTGTGTGTGTGTGTGTGTGTGTGTGTGTGTGTGTGTGTGTGTGTGTGTGTGTGTGTGTGTGTGGTGTGGAGGTTGTAGAAGGAGAGAGGGTGTGGGAGGAGGAAGTGTGGGGGTGAGTAAGGGAGGTTGAGTGAGGAGGTTATTTATACCTAAAAACAAACGGTGCTTCTCCCTCTCCCAATAACAACAGACAATAAGTATAAATGTCCATAATTTACATAGACAAACCCTGGTTACCGTCGTTCCCTCCCTTTTTGGTGTTCAGTGTTTGGTGGTGTTGGTTAATTACTAAGATAATTACAAAGCTTAGTTGTTGAAGCTCAGTATTAACATAATAACGTCATTTTAAATGAATTTCGAACTAAAGTGAACATTACACCTCACCCAGAAGCCTAAAGGATTGAGTTCATTATCAGACGTTAGATTATGTGATGAAGTGTACACATGCAGACGCCAATCTTACCTGTGTAGGGAAGAGTGATTATCTATAATTAGTCAGGTCTGCCTGTACACTATTATGGTGCAAAATTCTCTAACGCGCCAAGAGAGAATTATTCCACAGTAATAATTCGCCCCGTGTTTGGCCAAAAAATTAATTAATAGTGTCAATTATTCAGTAAAATCTACACAAAATTGTCAGAGAGATGTGTCTGATGCCAGGTGTATTTACTAATCTAGAAGACGTTTTAGCGACCTTCGTTGTTGCAGACAAGTCTTACTGATAATGGTGACCACTTTAAGTTACTGAACCAAAGGTAGACCCAGAGACCCGCTCAAAGTTCATTTTCATTCAATTATGTTTTTATTCTGAAGTAAAGAGAAGGTAAGATTTGTAAAATAAAACCGAGTATAAAATATCAAGAAGGGTGAGATTATTAATGTTCATGGATTAACTCCCAGGTATTTTAAATCACGTTCAATTTACGTAATCCCCTGAGGCAATATTTTAGTGAAGAATAGCTAACAGGTGGTGGAGCCCAACCCTCAAACATTATAAAGAACACCACTGTAGGGTTATACAATGAGATACAATACTGCGAGGTTATATAATGAGACACAATACTGTAAGGTTATATAATGAGACAATGCTGTAAGGTTATATAATGAGACACAATACTGTAAGGTTATATAATGAGACAATACTGTAAGGTTATATAATCAGATACAATATTTATCTTTGCACACTGCACCTGATTTTGATTTCCATTCTATTGTACTACTTATATACTTTAGAGACTCGAGATAATATTCTTTATGGCAGAGGAAAAACTTTATGATGAGAGAGCTCCCAAAATCGTGTTGTTGTTGTTGTCGCCATCTTAAGTCTCATGCTGTCGCGGCTAAAGAAAATTTTGATGTTGTAAAAGAAAGCAACTTATGTGAGTGAGAACCTCTGTTAAACTTGACTACCTGCAGCACTATGAAGCTAAAACAAAATAAGTAAAATTATTTGTTGTTGTTAAATCGGGTTTTAAATCGGTGACCACCTTGTTATGGAGTTGAGTTTCAGTCGTCAACTCGATATACAATAATAAATTAACAGAAATAACAGTAATAAATTAACACAAATTTGAGATATCCGAATAGTCGAGTATGTTTAATGGGTGGTGGAATTGCCTACACATATTCTCCATATACTAGTACACAGTCAAACAGTATACATACTTTGTCTACATACTCGTACAGTACACACTAAACAGCCAAACCTTTAGTTACCAACAGTGCGCAACATAGCCAGTACAGGCTTACAGTGCCAACAGTGCCTGACAGAGTCTTGACCGACATCCGAAGCAACTAACAGGCCGAACAGCGGCAAAGTGAATAAATAAGATGAAAGACACTATCGTAAAATAATCGGTTTATCATACAACCATAATAAAAAAGTACCCCATATAAGTGTTCCGTTTTTTGTGATAACAACGTAGAAAATGTACGTATATAGGTCTATGAACGAATTTAAATGGGGTACTTAAATAACATTAAATGAGTTAAAAAGTGTTACCGTAGTATTAAAAGAGACCAACCGAGTAACACAAATTAAATGGCTATTAATAACAATAACAACAGTAATAATAATATAGGTCATTTGCACGGGAAGCGTCAAAGAACAAAAGTATTTAGAATTGAACTATTGATTGTAAAGATAAAATTCTCGAGATTCGGGAAATAATAATAATAATAATAATAATAATAATAATAATAATAATGGTCATTTGTTCAAAATCTCGGTATAGGTACGCTGGAACATGCTGATTAAGGATCTGTTAACCAAAATTTGATATCTGCATTATTACTTATTCAAATGACTTACAATTTTTGTCATTTTCGTTGTATGACAGTATGAAATATGATGATCTCAAAGCTCAACTGGAATTCGTTGTCAGTACCTATTGCAGTGACCTGGAAGCATCTGTTCTAGATGAGTTTTTGCAATTTAAAGACATTTTGTCTTCTGAATCTGACAGGTCAGTGACAAACATCTCCACTTTGCTGAGGTCCAAAGGTTGTATTTTGACAACTGCCTTTTCAAACGTTAGTATCTTGGTAAGACTTTTTCTTACCATCCCCATTACAAATTGTGAAGGAGAGAGGTCTTTCTCTACTCTATCTAGGGTGAAAAATCACCTGAGGTCTACCATGGGACAAACCAGATTAAACTAACTTTCATTATTATGCATTGAATCTGGCCTCCTACAATCCCTTGACACAAACAGTATCATTGACAAATTTCTCATGAAAAAAAAGTAGGAAGAATTTATTTTGAAATTCAGACAGTTTGCTGTACTTCATGTGCTGGTAAAATTGATTGTGCTTCAAGTTAATTGTATTTCTTTCATCATTCCCGTATATAAGATGTACATGATATAGAACTAATTTGATTAAAAGTAATGATGTGTCACATTGTGTTGAAATTCTTATTTCTTACATTATAATATTATGATATTATGTAATATTTGATGACATTTTTGGCCATTGCAAAATAATTACAGTAATATATATATATATATATATATATATATATATATATATATATATATATATATATATATATATATATATATATATATATATATATATATATATATATATATATATATATATATATATATATATATATATATATATATATATATATATATATATATATATATATATATATATATATATATATATATTGATTATTGAAACATGCAAACATTTCTATACATTTGGGGGCCCACTGATGAGTTTGGCCTGGGGCCTACAAGTAGGTAAATCCGGCCCTGCCCACATTGTGTAATAGACGTAACCGACCGTCCAAGCGGCTAACGAGTTGATCAGTGGCAAAGAGGATAAGGATTAATTAAAAATCAAAATGCTTCTTATTGATTGAAAAACAAACAAAACTAGTACAGTATCTACAAAAATTCGAGTGTTTAAATATTTACTAAAGTTAACCATAAAATAATATTTTCTGTCAATTAAAGATAGAAGAAAATGGTACTTCTTTGATAGGAGACTAATTTATTTAATACGATACTCCTGAGGCCATAATACAATGGGTTATGTTAAAATGGCCGTCATAAGAGGAAGCTGTGTCATGTAATCTAAGACTTCGTTTTATTTAAAAAAATAAAAATTTAGTTTGAATAAAATTTACTAACAATTACTTAGTTTTACTACAAAGTTAACTTTTCCTCATATTATTTCAAATTTTGTTTGATCAGGCTGTTATGGGAAGAGGTAGGACCACTTACAAACACATTTGTCCATATACAGTACAGGGGCATTTATTTACTTAAGAACCCTAAATGATTACTGTATTTTAGGACGTGCAATAAACAGGAACCGAATATAAAGTGAGATCATATTTCAGACTTTATATGTACTGATATTTAGATTCCTGATTATTGCACGTCATAAATATAATATAATCATTTAGGATTCTTGAATACACAAATGAAGTTCCTATATAAAATATGATTGGCTTCAATCTATCTCACTTGAGAACTGAACCTCGGCGAGGTAGGTTCTCTCTGCTCCCGAAGTACCGTGTGACCATGTTCACCTTCGACCAGGCGAAGGTCGTTAGACTGCTTCCGGTCAAGCGCCCTTCGCGCAAGGAACTCAACCTCCTTGTCCTGAGGAAGTTTTTTGACTCCTCGGGAATCACGGGGGTGACAAGGGTCGTCCGCAGTGACAGCGGTGAACTTATCGTCACCTTCGCGGAGTGGGGAGGGGCCCAGCAATTAAAAAACATAAGGAAAATCAATGGAATCGAGATCCAAGTTGCATACTCCTTTCAGGACAACTCGGTTTTGGGAGTCATCTCCCACACAGAAATCGAACATCTCGAAGAAGAAGAACATGCTGAGCTGATCGGAGATCAGCTCTCAATAGTTAGGAAGCTGACCAGCACAGCTGCCCTGGTTGGCTTCCCAAAGGAACTTCCTAGCTCCGTTTTGCTGGGTTGGGAGAAAATCCCAGTAAAACCGTACCAGCAAAGACCTACTCGTTGCTACAAATGCCAGAAGTACGGCCATCTGGCGCGGAAGTGTCGTGCTCGGGAGGTGTGTTCAAGCTGCGGGACACCCGGGCACATTGACGCTGACTGCTTGGCGGCCGTGAAGAAGTGCGCAGCTTGTGGTGGCCCTCACTCCTCCTCCGACCGGGAGTGTCCCAAGTGGAGGGAGGAGTGCAGGGTGGCCAAGCTGCGGGCTAAAGAAAAACTGAGCTACAAGGAGGCCCTCCTTGTAGTGAAAAATCAAGAAAAGAAAAAGCAAGACAAGAACAAGATCAAGGAACCCGATAACATTACACTATCTTTAACATCGCTTATTGACGTGTATGAGAATATCCTAGAAGAAGACCAGGAAGAAGAAGAATGGAAAGTGAAAAGCAAAAGAAGAAACAAGAACAGAAAGAAGTCCAACCAATCAGCTTCGGCCGAAATAGCCTAACGGCGAAGAGGCCAGTAATCCCCAACATCAACGTCAATCTATCTCAACCATAGAATACAAACATCTCGACCTACTGGAAACTCCACAATGGAAGACTGAAGAAGTTAACTATAAATGGACGTACCAGGACATAAACATCATTCACCTCCTGTCATATCTCTCCTCTCATTCACCTCCTGTCATGTTCTCTCCACTCTCATTCACTCCTCCTGCCGTATTCTCTCCTCTCTCATTCACCTCCTGCTCACATTCTAATTCTCTTCTAGCCCACCTCCCATCACATTCTCTCCTCTGTCATTCACCTCCCATCATATTCTCCTCTCCCTCTCTCATTCACCCTCTCTGCCACATTCTCCACTTTCATTCCATTCTGTCAAGGTCTCTCTCCACCTTCATTCACCTCCAGTCATATTCTCTCCTCTGTCATTCACTCCTCCTGGGTCATATTCTCTCCTCTCCCTCATTCAATTCTCCTTTACACTCTCCTCTCTCATTCACCTCCTGTCATATTCTCCCCTCTCATTCAATCTTCTGTCATATTCTCCCTCATCACCTCCTGTCATATTCCCTCTCTCTCTCTCATCTGGCCCCTCCTGTCAAGAGCCTCTCCTCTCATCTACCTCCCAACATATTCTCCACTCTCATCTTACTCCTCCCCTGTCATATTCTCTCCTCTCTCATTCACTCCTCCTGTCATATTCTCTCCTCTCTCATTCACTCCTCCTGTCATATTCTCTCCTCTCTCATTCACTCCTCCTGTCATATTCTCTCCTCTCTCATTCACTCCTCCTGTCATATTCTCTCCTCTCTCATTCACTCCTCCTGTCATATTTTCTCCTCTCTCATTCACTCCTCCTGTCATATTCTCTCCTCTCTCATTCACTCCTCCTGTCATATTCTCTCCTCTCTCATTCACTCCTCCTGTCATATTCTCTCCTCTCTCATTCACTCCTCCTGTCATATTCTCTCCTCTCTCATTCACTCCTCCTGTCATATTCTCTCCACTCTCATTCACTCCTCCTGTCATATTCTCTCCTCTCTCATTCACTCCTCCTGTCATATTCACTCCTCTTTCATTAACTCCTCCTGTCATATTCTCTCCTCTGTCATTCACTCCTCCTGTCATATTCTCTCCTCTCTCATTCACTCCTCCTGTCATATTCTCTCCTCTGTCATTCACTCCTCCTGTCACGTTCTCCCTTCTGTCATTCACTCCTCCTGTCATATTCTCTCCTCTCTCATTCACTCCCCCTTTACACTCTCTCCTCTCTCTCGAGTTTCCCTGCTGGTGAAGGTAGACCTGCTGATCACTTCCGCCACGTCACCATAATTCACCATCAAATTGGTTCAATATTCTCATGTTGCCAACGTCTAAAGGTCGCAGGTTGTCCCTCGGGTGACCTTACTTAAAGAGATGACCTCTCGGGGGTTTATTGTTTACTTTCTGCATATTTTTGTTCGTCTTTTACCTGATAATGAAGATGTAGTTGTTGTTGTTGTTGTTGTTGTTGTTTTTACACACACACACACACACACACACACACACACACACACACACACACACACACGGCCGGCACAACAGAGGCGGCTGCTAATAGATGAACAAGATGGAAGATGGCTTCCTTGGCACTATTCTCAGCCCTCCCCCCACCTGACCGTGATAATGGACCTGCTATGTAAACCTCATCCCCCATCCTCTCCCTCATCCTCCATCCTCTCCCTCATCCTCCACCCTTACCTCCACCTCCCACTCTACCCTCGCCCCTCCTCCCACTCTACCCTCATCTCCACCACCTCCTTCAATTTACCTCCCGTACTTACACACCTCTTTCTACTGCTTCTTCCTCCAGCCTCAACTTCCTCCTCCTCTTCCTTCACCTCCACCCTCACCACCTCCTTGCACTACCACTTCTTCCAGATTAGGTTAGGATAGATTTGGTTTGGTTAGGATAGGATAGGTAAGATTAGATTAAGTTAGATTAGCTCTTGATTGAACTGTCTTTACCCAGAACATTACCACCACGGCAATATCTCAACACCTAACACTGGGTCTGGCTCCTGGAATTAGCTAGCAGCGGTGGGACGGGGAGACACAGCTGCCATCATCCGAGGAAATTGGCCTCGATTCTTGACGAATTTAAATCATGCTTGAATGGAGGGGAAAATTCCCTTCTGGTGCTGATTGACTTAAATATCTGAATCCGTAAAAGAAAGATAGAGAACGACTGTCAAAATCAACCCGAAATGAAAAAAAAATTGAATATAATTAACTAAAATGACTATGATTACGCGATCATAAACTACATTTATCATTTGCAGTGAGAAAAAATGTGAATCTTTACATTTTAGGAGAAAGAAAATGCAATGAATGATTGCGAGACATTAAATAACATAACGTGAACATATAGCATCATATTTACTTTAAGACTTCCCCTGGGTAGGTCGAGAGGTTGTGAGGTCGAGAGGTTGTGAGGTCGAGAGGTTGTGAGGTCGAGAGGGCGTGTGTATATATACTCAGGAGGTATCAGATCTAAAACTTCTGAAGAACTTAACTGAACTGTTATGTTGTCAGAGCTCCATGTCATTAGTTAGTCAGATATATTTTCTCTTTGACTCTCTCTCTGTCTCTCTCTGTCTTTTCCCTCTCTATCTCCCTTTCTCTCATTTTGGTTCCTATTTTCTCTTTCCTCTTGTGTCTCTTTTTTCTTTCGCCCTTTTGTTTTTTAAGAGAGAGAGAGAGAGAGAGAGAGAGAGAGAGAGAGAGAGAGAGAGAGAGAGGAGTCAGCAATCAAAAACACACATTTACTGAGTAGCAACAACTATTCTTGGGTGAGAAGCGGGGAGTGAGTAGGCGGTGTCGAGGGGTGGTGACAGGTGGGTGGTGGTGGGAGGGTAAGTAACATGGACAACTTCGCTACATTTTTCCTCGTGACACACAGACACACACACACACACAGACGTAAGCCATTGTCTTGGGATGCTCCACACACTACCGCAATTTAAATGCCACAATGGGGACAGGGTCGCGGGATTCGTGGGGGTGGGGAGTGAGCGTGAGAGGGAGGGAGGAAGGAAGGAAGGGAGAGAAGGAGTTAAGGGGGATGATCGTGGACAGTGGGAGTGAGGAGTGGGCGTGAGAGGGAGGAAAGGAGGGAGAGAAGGAGTTAAGGGGAATGATCGTGGACAGTGGGGGTGAAGGGGGTAGGGAAGCGTCTCAGTGTTTGGAGGAAGAAAAGGGGTAGATGGATGGGGTTGGAGGGGAGGATGTCAGGGAATGTTGCTTTTGAAAGGGGATGGATAGATGGATGGATGGATGGATGGATGGGTGGATGGATGGGTGGATGGATGGATGGATGGATGGATGGATGGATGGATGGGTGGATGGATGGATGGATGGGTGGATGGGTGGGTGGATGGATGGATGGATGGATGGATGGATGGATGGATGGATGGGTGGATGGATGGATTGTTATTGGTGTGGACTATTGTTGGTATAGGTGTCAGAGGGAATTGATTAGGGTTTCCAGAAACTAATAGAGGCTTCCAGGAAATAGAGAATTCTTCCAGTCACTAACGATAGCTTCCAGGAGGGTAAGTCAGTCTTTCAGGAACTACTGAATCCTGTAGAGGCAAGCAGGAATTATATACAGTAAAACAAACTTGAAAGTAAGTTATCTGAGGCGACTGACCAGCCAAGGACCCACCTTCACCAGGGCCGCAGGACTTCTGCACCGTGCCAGACATTTCCTTCCTCTTGGCCTCGGTACTCAAGGAGAAGGCCATGGCAGTATAACAATGAGCCTCTCGCTGAGTTACACAACCCTCCATAAACCTCGTGATATGCGACCGTGTCCTTATGTAAGCGAACAAAAAAGTATTGCCATGATATAAACATCCCGCAGTAAAATATTCACGTTTTTCCTTACTACAATATTCATCATTATCTGGTATAAAGTCGTGACTTGGATCATCGTCAGAGTATCATCCTAAGGACCTCTTGAGTACCTTACTCGGTCCTTGAGGGCGATCCTGTGGTAGTTTATCTCATATCTTGTGGAGTTGTCATGTCTGCTACTGACTCTGGAGACCCAAACACCGGCAAACATTATCTATAAAACCTGATTTATGGCCAGAATTTCCCGAGAGCGTGAAGCGTGGCTCTGGTAGGCTGGGCAGTTCCCGGGCGCCTACGAGGAGTTTGCGACCCAGTTATGACTTCACCTGATTTATAGGGAATTTATTATTATTACACAAAGGCTTTTTTGAAATATGTTGGTGGGTGAGTCGCGGGTCTCGGGTCGTGTGGTGAGTTCTTCGGCGGGAGGAACGGAACTCAAGTAATTTTTCGTGTTTTTGATACAATTGGTGGACAGTCAATGGGCTCCTGGTGGCTTATCGTGGGCTGGTTATTGATTGTCTGATGGTGATGTTGGTGGTGATAGTGATGGTGTCAGCTGTGGCAGTTATGATGGTAGTGGTGAGGTCGTCAGATGCAGGAAGTGGTGTTAGGAGGTAAGAGGAAGGTGACGGTGGAGGAGGCAGCAGCGGTGAAGGAGGCAGCAGCGGTGAAGGAGTAGAGGTAGTGGTGTCTAGACCAGGATGGGAGAGAGGAAGAGAAAGGGAGAAAGTTGGGAGGGAGGGAGGGGAGGAAAAGAAGGGGAGAGAATAAGATGTGAAAGGAAGAGTGGGGTGAGATATAGGAGGCAAGAGAAAAAAAAAGATACCTCCTTCTCTCTCCTTCTGCAGTTTATGCTTATGATCAGTTTGGTACACACGAGGCGGTAGATATCATAATAAAGTCATACAATAAAAAACACCCGGAATGAATTAAAGTGTTGCCTTGCAGAAAATAAGACCTAGTGAATAATGCTTGATAAACTTGAGGACTGAAAGACCGCAAGACCTAAACCAACAACAACAAAACAACAATAACAATATCAATTACACGTCTTCAGAAGTTATCAGCTCATCTTGAAATACTAAAAGTTGTTGTTGGTGTTTTAATCTCACGATGAAGGTGTGTTAAAATATAAATGGTACCGTGTAGTGAACTTGACCTCTGTGATCTGTGGCTTTAACCAAAATTGAATGGCGTCATTTTTGGCTCACTACCAACACGTGTGCTAGTTTTTGTCCTTTTTTTTCAACGGCGATCAGTCAGTTTTTAAAGTGTTTCATTTATGTGAAGACACGACCATCCACACAGACGAGGGACATAAGTAAAGAGTATTATACTGTGAAGGTATGTGCATAATACGTGGCTTTATATGGTAAACAAACACATATTTACCTAAACTCATCACACACACACACACGAGTTACGACCACTGTTAAATTCAATTCTTCTATACTAAGGTCCACCCAAAGCATAGTCGACTCAACACACTTGTAAATACTGTATGTTTCTATGTATGTACCGTATGTGTGTACG
Organism: Homarus americanus; assembly: GCF_018991925.1. Lineage (NCBI taxonomy): Eukaryota > Metazoa > Arthropoda > Malacostraca > Decapoda > Nephropidae > Homarus > Homarus americanus. The sequence goes on along the minus strand of NW_024745073.1, from coordinate 9,038,381 downwards.
TTTGTGAGTGTGTATGTATGCATGTATGTATGTATGTATGTACGTGTGTATGATTGTAAGTGTATGTGTGTATGTTCACCCCACACCACCAAATCCTCCACCTACACGGGATCTCTGGCGCTCGTCTCCAACGGCTCCCACAACAAACAGTTTAAGGCGGACAGGACGAGCGCGCGGCCACCTGTTAAAACTCCCTGATTGACAATTTACTCTTTTATAAGATACGAGTTATTTCCTGCGGCGTGTTGCCTCCTGTAGTGGGCTGCCTCTCCATCCTCCTTGTCTGTCTGCCTATCTGTCTAGCTATCCACGTATGTATGTATGTATGTATGTATGTGAACCAGAGGGAATTATTAATGCCTTGTTCCGTAAGATGAAACACCATAATAAAAATACAATAGAGAATATCAAGAAAAAAACCCACTTATCCACCATGATGAAAATGAAGAGACATCATGATTTTTCCACCCATCACATCCCCCGCGTTCAGAACTGTAATAGTATCTCGCTCATGATTGGTCGCTTTGAGCAATGACGTCAGGGGTTACGTTATGACGCCACCGCCTGGGATGAGACTGCACGTGAACCGAAATTGATACAGGGAACAAAGTCAAGAGGCCTGATTGACTCCCTTAAATTACCTGTTGCATGTCTGAGGTGTGTTCCTCCTTTACCGTAGTCAGGTGGATACTTTACCTGTTTGTGAACGCGTGTCAAGTAGTCGAGCTTTAATTTGAGTGGGAGGAATGTAAGTAGGTAGACAGTGTACTTATTAAGTGGGGAAACCAGGTGTGCCAAGGTGGTCTCTCTCTCTTCACTTCTTATCTTTCTATTTCTCACTCTTTTTTCTCTTCTCTTTCTCTCCTTCTCTTGACATTTCTCCCTCCACCCCCGCCATTACTCTTCTCTGCCTCCTCCCCCTCTTTCTCACCCGTGACACCCATCTACTCCCTCCTCCTTCCCTCATTTATCCTCGATACCCATTCAATTTCTCCTTTCTACGTCCTCTCCCCCTCCCCCTCCCTCCTTCCCTCATTCACTCACCCCCGAAAACCACCAAATTCTCCTCCCTCCTTCCTTCCCTCTCCCCTTCCTTCTCTCCCATCTCATTCCTTTTTTCTCTCCTTCCTTCTCTTCACCTCCCTCCCTCCTACCTTCCCTCCCTCTCGCCTTGGGCAGCCACGAGGTGCGTTCGGGTCAAGGGTCTTGCATATTGATGAGCTTAACACTGGGGGCAGGTGGCAGTCGTGAGGGGTTAGGAGGGGACGTGAGGGGTGAGGAGGGACGTGAGGGGTTAGGAGGGGACGTGAGGGGTGAGGAGGGACGTGAGGGGTGAGGAGGGGACGAGGGGTGATGAGGGAACGTGAGGGGTGTTGAAGGGACGTGAGGGGTGAGGAGGGAACGTGAGGGGTGAGAAGGGAACGTGAGGGGTGAGGAGGGGACGTGAGGGGTAATGAGGGGACGTGAGGGGTGATGAGGAGACGTGAGGGGTGATGAGATTTGAGGGGTGATGAGGAGACGTGAGGGGTGATGAGGGGTGGTGAGGTGAGGGTAAGGAGTGCAGAAGGGAGTAAGGGATAGTGAGGGGTGGCAAGAACAGGGTAAGGGAGAAGGATTAAGGGGAGGATAAGGGTAATAATGGTTGCTAGAGGGGCACACACACTCTCCTGGTCATTGGTATGCGTCACGTATAGTTCTCGTATTTTTGTCTCACTCAATTGTTTGGTGTCTGTTGTCCTTCATATACAATATTTGCGGTGGGTACAATATTTTTATGCACATGCAAATATTTTTATATGAATGTGATGAATAAATCCGGGGTCGAGTATTTATTTTACCGATGGAACTTAATGTTTTTGGGGTTAAATATTTACTGGTGGTAGATTATTTTGATGGGGTCTAAAATTTATTAGGGATAAATCATTTCTTTGGAATTAGCGTGAAGCATAATGATATACAGTACAGCAGTAAACCAATTCAGAGTAGAGGTTAGATAAACAATATAAATATGAACAGCCGGGAAATCACCACACGAACACTCACAAGAGCACAGGGAACAGTACCTACAGGAAGTCACGTGAGACAATAGCCTAAGGCCTAGAGCAATGGCTGAGGTTACCTTACCTGATATGTGAGAGAGACAAACACGGCGAGATACTCAACAATAAATAAGGTCCCGTAGCGCGGAGAGTAAACCAAGTAATCTGTCAACACTGGAGGTGGTGAGGTGAATCGAGGTAAGAAAGTCACAAGAAAAAATTCACAGAAAAAAAGGCACGAAAAAACCTAACCGAACCTAACTTAACCTAACCTAATCTAACCTAATCTAACCTAACCTACGTGCAATGCCATCATATATATATATATATATATATATATATATATATATATATATATATATATATATATATATATATATATATATATATATATATATATATATATATATATATATATATTGTGTTGTCAGTGTGTACAAGGCATGTGACTGTTTCATGTGACTTTATTTCCGTTTACTGGCGAGGTGAGTCTCCCAGTATGAGTGAGGGACGTATTTCTACGAGGCAGCGCAGACTTCTCATTGGCAATATATAAGCTTCCGAGATGCCAAGTGGATGATAAGCTCGCTCGGGTCAGCCACTAGTTTAGATGCTAATAACAAACTATACAGTAGTTTTTTAATCTGACACAAACAATAAATGACAATACCATCCTTTACATACAAGACACGAAATTAATATTAAAATAACAGAAATAAGCAGGAATATGAGCTAACCATAGAAATATGTTACAATAATTATAGAAGTTGCCGTCTTTATATTTGTGTTAAAGCATCCGAACACAACACAATTATTCGACTTTGTCTTTAGAATGATGTCCCGTAGTAAACTACAATCCATGTTGTCAGTATGTGGATAATGTAGATAAATAACACCGACGCCTGTGGCTCACACACTGTCAGCTTCAGATCAAGAATCACCTCGCCATACGTCACTCAGCTCCGCCCTAAAGCTGCTCTGGCAGACCTTTTTATAATAATATCAAGCTTTAGTATAGTTATGTTAGGTTATGCGTAAGTTAGGTTAGGTTAGGTTAGGTTTTCAGAATGTGACGCACCAGTCCCATAAGCAAGCACCTAAATTATCTCACAACTATCAATAACCTGTGAATTTCATTGATTTTTGGCCACTCTGCTATACGTCATTGTCAAAATAAATTGTTCGGATTTGTGTATAAATTCCAGTTGAACCCGGGATTTGTTTGGTAATTGAGGATAATTGTATTGCAGCACACGTATATTGCCCTGGTCTGTTCATACATTAGAGTTAAACCTCCAGGTGTGATTATAATTCATCCATTAAAACTTAACTCACAGGTAACGCTACTGTTCGTGTATAAACAATGACTCATCAAAGTGCGGATATTTTCAAAGATTGACTCGACTAATCAATTTGTGATCTAACATAGAGTCATGGTCACCACACTGTTACATGAGTCATGGTCACCACACTGTTACATGAGTCATGGTCACCACACTGTTACATGAGTCATGGTCACCACACTGTTACATGAGTCATGGTCACCACACTGTTACATGAGTCATGGTCACCACACTGTTACATGAGTCATGGTCACCACACTGTTACATGAGTCATGGTCACCACACTGTTACATGAGTCATGGTCACCACACTGTTACATGAGTCATGGTCACCACACTGTTACATGAGTCATGGTCACCACACTGTCACATGAGTCATGGTCACCAGACTATCACCTGTGAGCGGGGCTAAGCCAATTATATCATACATCACGTTGCATCACGTTATTTCTACTATATATAAATAGTTTCCTTCGTAAAACGCGAGAAAAATACCATAGATGTATCATGAATCATTTAGTACTCGACCAGCGCCATGTTGTTGTGTGCCAAATCATTTTTATACAGAATCAATTCAGCTGCAAACGACGAAAATAACTTTTGTTTAAACAATTGATGGACTAAAATAAAACTTTTTCCATATTTATCTGATTTTTTACGGGTTTCAATAGGATTTATTCCACCACCCAAAAAATTGGTTTGCATACGAAATTCTGCTCATACTTAAAAAAATGTGTGTGTGTGCGTCTAGTGGCAGCCTGGTGAACTATACCTCAAGTGGCAGCCTGGTGAACTATCCCTCTAGTGGCAGCCTGGTGAACTATCCCTCTAGTGGCAGCCTGGTGAACTATCCCTCTAGTGGCAGCCTATCCCTCTAGTGGCAGCCTGGTGAACTATCCCTCTAGTGGCAGCCTGGTGAACTATCCCTCTAGTGGCAGCCTGGTGAACTATCCCTCTAGTGGCAGCCTGGTGAACTATCCCTCTAGTGGCAGCCTGGTGAACTATACCTCAAGTGGCAGCCTGGTGAACTATCCCTCTAGTGGCAGCCTGGTGAACTATCTCTCTAGTGGCAGCCTGGTGAACTATCCCTTTACGAGCCCTCTAGCGGTGGTCCGAGGAACTAGGTGAGCAGAGTGGCGACCATTGTAAGCACAGAGCCTGGGGATGAGCCCAGGCAGGGAGGTCCATTGTCTGCCCAGTGCCCTGCCTCTCTCGCGTTAAGAATGACGGCGAACCTCTCCTACTCCTTCTTACTCCTCTTTCTTCTTCTTCTTCCTCCTCCTCCTCCTCTTTCTCTTTCTCCTCCATATTCCCTTTTCTTCTTTGTATTCTTCTTCCTCCTCCTCCTTCCTCATCCTTCTTCTTCTTCTTCTTCTTCTTCTTCATTTCTTCTTGGATAATCTCGACCACTAGCTATACCCAGTATGAATTATTAAGCACTTCCCCTAACTCTCCAGCAGTGACTGCGCGTTAATCTGAGAGAGAGAGAGAGAGAGAGAGAGAGAGACTTAGTGCCAGGTGAGGGAAGGGGCCAGGTGAGGGAGGAAGGCCAGGCGAGAGAGGTGGGCCGGGTGAGGTAGGAGGGCCACGTAAGGGGGGAGGAATAGGTGAGAGAGATCAGGTGAGGGAGGTACGCCAGGTGAGTGAGGAGGGCCAGGTGAGGGGAGGAGGACCAGGTGAGAGAGGAGACCAGGTGAGGGAGGAGGGCCAGGTGAGGGAGGAGGACCAGGTGAGAGAGGAGGGCCCAGGAGGGAGGAGGGCCAGGTGGAGGGGAGGAGGCCAGGTGGAGGGAGGAGGCCAGGTGAGGGAGGAGGGCCAGGTGAGTGAGGAGGGCCAGGGGTGAAGGGAGGAGGGCCAGGTGAGGGAGGAAGGCCAGGTGAGGGAGGAGGCCAGGTGAGTGAGGAGGGGGAAGCCAGGGAAGGAGGAGGGCCAGGTGAGGGAGGAGACACTAGGTGAGGGGAGGAAGGCCAGGTGAGGGGAGGAGGCTGAGGGTGAGGGGAGGGGAGGCCAGGTGAGGGAGGAGGGGCCAGGTGAGGGGAGGAGGGCCAGGTGAGGGAGGAGGGCCAGGTGAGGGAGGAAGGCCAGGTGAGGGAGGCATGCTAGGTGAGGAGGAGGGCCTGGAAAGAGTGAGGAGAACCAGGAGGGAGGAGGGCCAGGTGAGGGAGGAGGGTCAGGTGAGGAGGAGGGCCAGTGGAAGGAAGAGGCCAGGTGAGGGAGGAGGGGCCAGGTGAAGGAAGAGGGCCAGGTGAGGGAGGAGGGCTCAGGTGGAGTGAGGAGGGCCAGGTGAAGGGAGGAAGGCCAGGTGAGGGAGGAGGGCCAGAGGGAGGCATGCCAGGTGAGGGAGGAAGGTTCAGTGGAGAGGAGGCCAGGTGAGGGAGGAGGGGTCAGGTGTGGGAGGAGGGCCAGGTGAGGGAGGTACGCCAGGGTGAGGTGGAGGAGGATTAGGTGAGGGGAGGAGGGCCAGGTGGAGGGAGGAGGGCCAGTGAAGGAGGAGGGCCAGGTGATGAGGAGGCCAGGTGAAGGAGGAGGCCAGGTGAAGGAGGAGGCCGAAAAGAGCCAGATGAGGTAAGAGGGCCAGGTGAGGGAGGAGGACCAGGTGAGGGAGGAGGGCCAGGTGAGGGAGGAGGGCCAGGTGAGGGAGTCGTGACAATCAATACTTGGTAACATGGACGGAGGAACTCATCAGCCAAGTATAAGTGGCTGCCAGTCACCGACGCCACGGCTCTCTCTCTCTCTCTCTCTTCCTCCTCTTCTGTCACATCTCAATCGCTCTCCCTTCTCATTTTACCTCTCCCCCATTCTCCCCCATCTCTCTCACCCATCACTCTTAACTCCTCTTTCTGTCCTCTTCCCTTTTCTTCCATATTTTCCTCCAGCTCCCCCTTGCTCTCCTACTCTTTCCTTTCCCTCCTCTGATTTACTCTCTCCTTCCCTCACTCACCCATCTTTTCGTCTCCTTCCCTTCCTGTCTTCTAATCTTTCCTCTCCCTCCCTCTTTGTACCCCCTACCCTCCTTTCTACATCACCGGGGCTAGAAGTAGGATAGGTTAGGTTAGGTTAGGTTAGGTTAGGTTAGGTTAGGTTAGTTTAGGTTTGATACATGGGGGAAGGGGAGGGCAGATTTCTGTACTTGGCAAGGCTGAGTGTTGCTCGTCTACTGTAGCTGTGTACAGTGTGAGGGATATAACGCACACACATACACACACACACACACACACACACACACACACACACACACACACACACACACAGACACACAGACACACACACACATACACACACACACTTCCCGAAAAACAATTAACAATTATCGTCACTCCTTCAATTCCGGACCAATTAATTTTAAAATTGGCAAGTTTGTACCTCGGTCCAATACCCTGGTGTTGTTTTTGTTTTGTTTTTATGTTTTTGGTTTTTGTCTCTTTTGTTTCTTTTGTTTTTGTTTCTTTTTTGTGTTTTTCCTTTTGTTTTTGTGTTTCGTCAATTAATTTCTGTCTCCTTTCGCAAATGTGTGAGCCAACCTAGCACTAGCAAGTCTACGGACTTGGCGCACCCACATTCAACCACAAAACTTATAGGAAAATCACATATAGAGATAACGACGCAGCTCTGAACTACCAAACACATTATACTCAATACTGAAGAAAGGACATCCATCCGTCAAGTCATTAACGACACACTTATAAACCTGATTTACAATACCTTAAGGAAAATCAATAAAAACAACTCTGACTGTAACACCTAATAAGGACGTAATTACCTGTGTAGAGAAGTAATACCCGTTGGTAATAGACTCATTACTGGGTCAATTACATTATGATGACAGGTAATAACACACACAGGTACACATGTAGTTACTTACTTCCTTAATACTTGAGAGATTATATATGTTTCTACTTTGTTTTGATGATGATTACACACACACACACACACACACACACACACACACACACACACACACACTCGTTCATTTGTATATATTTACCAGTCATTTGCAATCATGTCGAGGATAGGTTTGGTGAGGGACCCCAGTGTATGCCCCCCCCTCCCTCCCTCTCTCTCTCTCAATGAATTTTCTGTTTCAGTGCGTCTGTAATTAGTAGCATTTTCTAATTCCCTCTCGTTTTACTTCAATTATTTGATATAATAAAATGCACGACACATTTTACTGCAGTTATCCATGAAAATTGTGGTTCATTATACGTGTTCTATGGTGAATATTTATTTTTAACGTCATCCAGTCCTTTGGCAGGTAAGAAATTTATGAGACTAAACCTTCACAAATAGTAATTGAGTAACCCTGATCTAATGTATTGTAGGAACTCAATTATTTTCACCATAAAAAATTCTTGAATTATTTTCAATGTATAAAAAGTTTGGCATATTACAATGACATAATGACGTCTACTTTTTGTTTAGTAATGATTACGAGGAAGGCTGAATGAGAGAGAGAGAGAGAGAGGCCACCATCAATACTCCGGAAGTCTGATTTCCTAAATTACCAATAGGTAGAATAAGCTCACCTGGATACAGTTTTTTTTTATCTGTGAATGATACAAATATGTTTTCTTGACAGATCATTATATTAATTATTTCTATCGATAATTCTTATTTTTAATGATGAGGAATGGACAATAAGGATCTTTTGCCAATACTGTTATTATTATTATTATTATTTTTATTATTATTATTATTAACTGTATGATACATTGACTACTATTACTACAACTATTGAAATTAATAATAAAATCCTATATGAACACCAATTACCTTTAAGAATGGTAAGAATAGGGAGAAGGAAGAAGAAATGGAAATAATGAGTCGATGAAGTAAAGGAATGAACAAGGAGAGGAAGGAGCCATTAAAAGTGTGAGTAATGACCTCAATATTCTGTTGGAGTTCATATTTTTTTACCTGGAATCAAACCCGGAACCAGAAGCGGATTTTTATCTAATTTTTGCGGGTTTGGTTAGGTCAGGTTAGGTTAGGTTAGATTAGGTTAGGTTCATAGTCGATTTAGTTAGGATAAATTAATGAAAGTTTAGATTAAGTTAAATTAGGTCTCTCTCTCTCTCTCTCTCTCTCTCTCCTAAATCACACAACACGGTGTCAGGCATCCAATCCACCCCACCTCCCCTAACATACACACACTACCTGTCAATACCTGATGCCACCCTCTCAAAAGGCCCTCTCCCTCCCTCCCCATCTACCTAGTTCACATCTTTACATCTCCCGTCTCCAACACACACGGACGTCGAGGTAAATATCTGAGTAGTGGATCTCTCTATAACATTACTTATTATTTAAGTTTGTGATTCTGTCTTGATAGGACATAAATATTTAGGTTTATTTAACTTTGAAATTAGAAAATTCAATTGGGTGTGTGTGTGTGTGTGTGTGTGTGTGTGTGTGTGTGTGTGTGTGTGTGTGTGGTGTGGAAAGGGGATAGATATTTCACAGTTGTGGTAAATGTGCTGGGATAGTGTTTTTCAGGACGTATGGAGAGAGTATTAACTACTTAACAACAACACGAGTAACTACAACACTAACAACAGTAATAATAACATCAACGATAACAACAACAGTTACGTGGTGTCATGTCAGGGGAAGGAGGGAGAGAAGAGGGTAGGGAGGGAGAGAAGAGGATAGGGAGGGAGCGATGGAGGGAGGGAAGAGGGTAGGGAGGGAGCGATGGAGGGAGGGAGGGTGAGAGTGTTGGCTGGTGCACCTTAATGATGTGTGTGTCGAGCCTCTGAAAGGGAAACACATCAGGCTGTTAGCGGGCGTCAGGTGGCACTGAAGTGGCGGAAAAGCGCCGAAAATGGCCCCCAAAAAGCGCCACTTACAGGGAGTGTGGCTGGAGGCGACGAGGAGACGATGCGATGCGCCCCAGGGAGGAGAGGCGAGCGGTGTCGGGTACCTTTTGAAAAAATACGTCAATTTTTATTAACATGACTTTGAGCAAAATTAGTTCATGTTGAGTTTTTAAGGACTAAAATTATATTCACTTTACCTATTTTGACCTAATGCAACCTAGCCAAACACAGCTTAACGTCACTTGACTTAAGCTAAGCTAAGCTGAGTTAAGTTATACATCACCACACACCCCCAGACACCACCACACACCCCCAGACCCCCCCACACACCCCCAGACACCCCCACACACAACCCACACACACACCCCCAGACACCACCACACACCATCACACCACCAGACCCACACATCACCACACACTCACACACATCACACACACCATCACACACCCCCACACACCCCTACACACCACCACACACCATCACAGACCACCACACACATCACCACACACACCACGAGACACCCCACATCACCACACACCCCTACACACCACCACACACCATCACACACCACCAGACACCCCCACACATCACCACACACCATCACAGACCACCACACACATCACCACACACCACCACACACCTGCAAGCCGCTGGGAAGAGATACAGGTGTTGAACATCGGGGACCATAGATCCTCTTGTTGCACAGAATCCTCGCCACTACTGACCTTCCACGGATAACATACTACACATTTGAATATTGGAGAAACCTGAGAAGTTTATGGGGTTGTGTTTTGTAAGTTGTTTGGCTGTTGCCACCCCCTCCTACATTCCCACCTTTCCTCCTTCCTTCCTTCCTTACTCCTTCACGCTCTCCCTCCTCCACGTCTTCCATCCCTCCCCTCTCCCTTTCCCTCCCTCCTTTACTTCCTCTCTCCCTGTCATGATGATCTGCCATGATAATCGCCGGGTATAAGCGGGAGGAAGGCAAGGACGGGAGGACAGACACGCGAGAAGACCTACTATCTGAAAGCGTAAAGAAAGGCGGTGTAATTTTTCTTCTTCGCTAATGGTCTTCAGGGGGGAGGAGGAGGAGTGGGAGAGGAGAGGAGGAGGAGTGGTGAGGTGTGGTGAGGAGGTGGAGGAGATTGAGGTGGTGGGGTGAGGGGTGAGGGAGGTAGACGTAGGGGTAGAGGTCGGGAGAGAGAGAGAGAGAGAGAGAGAGAGAGAGAGAGAGGAAGAGAGGAGAGAGAGAGAGAGAGAGAGAGTAATCATAATTTGCAGTGTTAACAGTTAGCTAATCCGCCAAGTACTAACAATGACGTAGTCTGCAGTGTGTCAACAATGGTCTGGTTTGGTTAGCTTTCTGTGCCTCGGAATTTTTTCTTCTTCTTTGCTTTTCTATTTTTAGTCACATTTGATCTAAAAGAGAAGAAAAAAATTTCTTGTATTTTAATTTTGACTAATTCATCTACATATATACATAATTAACTCAATTATTATATAGTTATAATGTGTTTTTATCTCTACAAGGGTAAGTTATACAAGGCGTTGGTCACTAGTACAGGTGGAGGGTCACTAGTACAGGTGGAGGGTCACTAGTACAGGTGGAGGGTCACTAGTACAGGTGAAGGGTCACTAGTACAGGTGGAGGGTCAGTACAAGTGGAGGGTCACTAGAACTGGTGGAGGGTCACTAGAACTGGTGGAGGGCTGCTAGTACAGGTGAAGGGTCACTAGTACAGGTGGAGAGTCACTAGTACAGGTGGAGGGTCACTAGAACTGGTGGAGGGTCACTAGTCAGGTGAAGGGTCACTAGTACAGGTGGAGGGTCACTAGTACAGGTGGAGGGTCACTAGTACAGGTGAGGGTCACTAGTACAGGTGGAGGGTCACTAGTACAGGTGGAGGTCACTAGTGCAGGAGGGTCAGTGCAGGTGAGGGTCACTAGTACAGGTGGAGGGTCACTAGTACAGGTGGGAGGTCACTAGTACAGTGGGAGGTCACTATACAGGTGGGAGGGTCACTAGTACAGGGAGGGTCACTAGTACAGGTGGAGGGTCACTAGTACAGGTGAAGGGGTCACTAGTACAGGTGGAGGGTCACTGTACAGGTGGAGGGTCACTGGTACAGGTGAGGGGTCACTAGTACAGGTGGAGGGTCACTGGTACAGGAGGTGGTCACTAGTACAGGTGAGGGGTCACTAGGTACAGGTGGAGGGTCACTAGGTACAGGTGGAGGGTCACTAGTACAGGTGGAGGGTCACTAGTACAGGGAGGGTCACTAGTACAGGTGGAGGGTCACTAGTACAGTGGAGGGTCACTAGTACAGGTGGAGGGTCACTAGTACAGGTGAGGGGTCACTAGTACAGGTGGAGGGTCACTAGTACAGGTGGAGGTCACTAGTACAGGTGGAGGGTCACTAGTACAGGTGGAGGGTCACTAGTACAGGTGGAGGGTCACTAGTACAGGGGGAGGGTCACTAGTACAGGTGAGGTCACTAGTACAGGTGGAGGGTCACTAGTACAGGTGGAGGGTCACTAGTACAGGTGGAGGGCCTAGTACAGGTGGAGGGTCACTAGTACAGGTGGAGGGTCACCAGTACAGGTGGAGGGTCACTAGTCAGGTGGAGGTCACTAGTACAGGTGGAGGGTCACTAGTACAGGTGGAGGGTCACTAGTACAGGTGGAGGGTCACAGTACAGGTGGAGGGTCACTAGTACAGGTGGAGGGTCACTAGTACAGGTGGAGGGCTTGTACAGGTGGGAGGGTCACTAGTACAGGTGGGAGGGTCACTAGTACAGGTGGAGGGTCACTAGTCAGGTGGAGGGTCACTAGACAGGTGGGAGGGTCACAGTACAGGTGGAGGGTCACTAGTACAGGTGGAGGGTCACTAGTACAGGTGGAGGGTCACTAGTACAGGTGGAGGGTCACTAGTACAGGTGGAGGGTCACTAGTACAGGTGGAGGTCACTAGTACAGGTGGAGGGTCACTAGTCAGGTGGAGGGTCACTAGTACTGTGGAGGGTCACTAGTACAGGTGGAGGGTCACAGGTGGAGGGTCACTAGTACAGGTTGGAGGGTCACTAGCAGGTGGAGGTCACTAGTACAGGTGAGGTCACTAGTACAGGTGGAGGTCACTAGTACAGGTGGAGGTCACTATACAGGTGGAGGTCACTATACAGGTGGAGGGTCACTAGTACAGGAGGTGGAAGGGAGGGTCACTATACTGGTGAGGGTTAGTACAGGTGGAGGTCACTAGTACAGGTGGAGGTCACAGTCAGGTGGAGGGTCACTGTACAGGTGGAGGGTCACTAGTACAGGTGGAGGGTCACTGTGACAGGTGGAGGTCACTAGCAGGTGGAGGGTCACAGGAGTGAGGCTGTACAGGTGGAGGGTCACTACAGGTGGAGGGCTGGTACAGGTGGAGGTCACAGACAGGGGGTGGAGGGTCACTGTACAGGTGGGAGGGTCACTAGTACAGGTGGAGGTCAGTACAGGGGAGGGCTAGTACAGGTGGGGTCACTAGACAGGTGGGGGGTCTAGTACAGGTGGAGGTCACTAGTACGTGGAGGTCATAGCAGGTGAGGGTCACTAGTACAGGTGGAGGGTCACTAGTACAGGTGGAGGGTCACTAGTACAGGTGGAGGGTCACTAGTATCAGGTGGAGGTCACTAGTACAGGTGGAGGGGCCAGTACAGGTGGAGGGTCACTAGGCACGGTTGAGGGCACTAGTACAGGTGGAGGGTCACTAGTACAGGGAGGTCACAGTACAGGTGGAGGTCACTAGTACAGGTGGAGGGTCACTAGTACAGGAGGTCACTAAAGGTGGGGAGGTCACTTAGCAGGGAGGGGTCACTAGTACAGGTGGGGTCAGTCAGGGAGGTCACAGTACAGGTGAGGTCACTGGTACAGGAGGGTCACTAGTACAGGTGAGGTTGCTAGTACAGGTGGAGGGTCACTAGTACAGGTGAAGGGTCACTAGTACAGGTGGAGGGTCACTATACGGTGGAGGGTCACTAGTACAGGTGGGAGGTCACTAGTACAGGTGAAGGGTCACTAGTACAGGTGGAGGGTCACTAGTACAGGTGGAGGGTCACTAGTACAGGTGGAGGGTCACTAGTACAAGTGGAGGGTCACTAGTACAGGTGGAGGGTCACTCGTGGGGATTAAGAGGCTGGTGGTGGTATTTGTACAGGTAGGTGGACTAATTAGCTCCGATTTCTGATATGGTTAACGAGACTTGAGACCCGAGATATGGATGTGATGTTGACCGATTTTATGCTTGATTTTTTCGCCTTAAGCTCGACTCTTTCTACTTATATTTTCTAAGCTTGATATCTTCTCTACATTTCATTGAGAGAGAGAGAGAGAGAGAGAGAGAGAGAGAGAGAGAGAGAGAGAGAGAGAGATAACTGACCTCTGGACTTTGGCGTTTCACAAATAATCATCACCTTTGATCTCTCAGTTGTGAATTACTGTTCAAAACATCATTATATCCTCGACCGTAGCCTGTCGACGATGACTCCAACAGTCACTGCTTGCCTCTCCTCGCTGAATGTTTATACCATCCCTTGAGGTCTTTCCATCTTCCTAACGCGAGATACAACACTTATTAAGGGTGGTGCTTGTCAACTCTAACGTAAGGTCTCTAAGTCATAAAGACGCCATAACTCTGTCATATAAAATTTAAAAATGCTGATTATCGAACCCAGTCTACATATATTGTCGGACTCTTGACGACAAATTTCACTCCGATATCTGTTGCCTCTTTTGAGTTATTGAATGGAAAATATTTACGTCCTGAAACACATCAGCCTCTCGTGTTCTATGACGAGAGAATGAAAATAGGTCTGTTTTTTTTATATATATATATGAGAATCTGTAATAATCACCAAATGCATATAATTGATTCTCATTATTCTAGGTCCTTTGTGATGACCGTAACTGTTGATAATGAAGGGATCTACACACAGGTGAATATTGAAAAAAAAAACAGACCTGTATAATTTATAATGTTATATGTGTATCAAGCGTTTAAAATTGCTGTTTAGTTTGTGTGTGTTTGTGTGTGTGTGTGTGTGTGTGTGTGTGTGTGTGTGTGTGTGTGTGTGTGTGTGTGTGTGCGGACCAATCGCACACCGCCTCTGCCCACCTGACCACAACTACAACCAGGCAAACATCCATCATCATCATCGTCATCATCATCATCATCATCATCATCATCATCATCATCATCATTTCCATCTTTTGTCACCACTATTACCACCACTATTACCACCACTATATCTCCATCATCATCATCATCATCACCATCACCACCACCTTCACCACCCCACCACCTCCAACACCTCCACCACCACTAACAAGAGACGCCCAACAACCTTGGCTGTCCTCACTCGGGTTTTCTGGTCTAATTAAAATGTTCCAGGTGAGCGAGGCTGTGTACCTGTGTAGTGCCTGGCCAGGGTGGTGGTTGTTAGGCTTACCTACCTTGTCCACACCACTCTATATTTATCCCCACTACCTGTGCTTATATGTGTACCTGACTCTGTGTGCTTTCCTGTAAAATAAGGATATATATGTCCCTGAAAATTAATTAGAAGTGTTGAAGGCAGATGATACCAGCGACTATATGATTGAAAAAAGGCTTCTTGACTCCATGAAGGATTACGTAAAAATAAAACCAATGAAAGAATATTGTGCACACTTCCAGGATCGAGTCACCCGTGGAGCTCCTCTTGAAAGGTCTTTGTTGAGTTGAAGAAAGAACCTGTCCACAAGAGGAACCGTAACTATATAAGACTATCTCTGGCAGACCATGTGTGTGTGTACGTGTTAAAATCATCGGTAACTCATCATCAGAACTTGAAATAACATAGACAACATTAAACAGTCATAAGAGAGTGTATGTAGTGTAGTGTCTTACTCTGTTACGATGAAATACACGCTAGGAACTATGAGGGAAGATTATTTCGAGTCATGAGTGGACCGCATACAGGAGTTCTCGATCCACTAGTGAGATATATGTGTGGGGGGAGGTGCATGTGGGGGGAGATGCGTGTGTGTGTGTGTGGGGAGGTGTGGGGGTTTGTGGGGGGAGGTGTGTCTGTGGGTGGGAGGTGTGGGGGTGTGTGGGTGGAGGTGTGTCTGTGGGGGAAGGTGTTTTGTGTGTGTGGACAGAGAGAGAGAGAGAGATAAATATATCATAAGCGACTCTCATTTCGACTCCTTATGTTGTTTACGTTTATTTTCTCTTGTGTGATCGTCCGCCTCCCTTCCTGTTTACACACATACATAAAATACCAATATTTACACATACAGCCCCTCCCCTCCTCCCCAAGTGACTTCATAGTTATGTTGTTGAGAATTTAAACTTTCTAGAAAACATATAATGAAACTGGAATTACCACGGCCAGACTTTAGTTGTAATTACAGGAAACACTAAACTACG
Source organism: Homarus americanus (assembly GCF_018991925.1). Classification (NCBI taxonomy): domain Eukaryota; kingdom Metazoa; phylum Arthropoda; class Malacostraca; order Decapoda; family Nephropidae; genus Homarus; species Homarus americanus. The sequence continues at coordinate 9,022,737 of NW_024745073.1, read as the reverse complement.
TATCTCTGCTTGACAACAAATTACTACAGTCAGAATACAAGGAATATTAATCTCTGGAACACAACCCGGAAGTCTTTAAAAAATCAAAACTGAGTGTTCGGGTTGGGCTATATCAGGTTACGTAAGGTCAGGTAAGTTGGGTTAAGCTAGGTTAGGTTAGGTTCCTTATCCGGGCATTATTGAACCACTTTATTGTAGTGAGGATTATCTCCGGCCACGAGTTATCTCATTCATCCCGCATCATTAACATAACTAGTGCCACCACACAGTCGCCTGTAAATGACGTATGTGGCCCTGAGTGTGCCTGGGTCAGTGCCAAATGATGCCAATGAAGCCTTGCCCTGCCACTGATTAGCCCGGGTCTTAATTCATGCCGCTGGGAGACTCATTTTTCACTGTAGGGAGAAGCTATTGAGTATTGGAGGAGGATGGTGTGTGGGGGAGGGGGGGGGGAGGTGTGGGGAGGTGTGGGGGGGTGTGGGGGGGTGGAGGTGTGGGGAGGTGTGGGGAGGTGTGGGGGGTGGGGGAGGTGTGTGGGGGAGGTGTGGGGGAGGTGTGGGGGGTGTGGGGAGGTGTGGGGAGGTGTGTGGGGGGGTGAGTGTGTGTGTGTGTGTGTGGGGTGTGGGGGTTGTGGGGGAGGGGGGGGGAGGTGTGTGTGTGTGTGTGGGGTGGGGTTTGGAGAGGGGTGGCTGTGGGAGGGGGGTGGTGTGTGGGGGTGGGAAGGAGGGGGTGTGTGAGGTGTGGGGAGGGGGGTGTGGTTGTGTGTGTGTGTGTGTGTGTGTGTGAGGAGGGGTGGTAGGAGGGGGGTGGGGGGGGGTGTGGGTGAGGGGGTGTGGTTGTGTGAGGGGGGTGTGTGTGGGGGGGGGTGGTGTGTGTGGGTGGGGTGGGGAGGGTGTGTGTGTGTGTGTGTGTGTGGAGAGGTGGTGTGAGGGGGTGGTTGTGTGAGGGGGGGGTGGGGGGGGTGTGGTTGGGGTGGTGGGGAGAGGTGTGTGTGTGTGTGTGGGGTGGGTGGAGAGGGTGGTGTGTGTGTGTGTGTGTGTGTGTGTGTGTGTGTGAGGGGTGGCTGTGTGGAGGGGGGGTGGTGTGGAGGGGTGTGGTTATGTGGGGGGTGGTGGGTGTGGTTGTGGGGGAGGGTGTGTGTGGGGTGGGGAGGAGGGGTGTGGCTGTGTGGGGGTGGTTGTGTGAGGGGGTGTGTGGTGGGGGGGGTGTGTGTGTGTGTGTGTGTGTGTGTGTGTGTGTGTGTGTGTGTGTGTGTGTGTGTGTGTGGTGTGTGTGTGTGTGTGTGTGTGTGTGTGTGTGTGTGTGTGTGCTAGAGATCAACATAACAACACGTCACATGAAGAACAATACGTAATTAACTAAGTATTCTTACAATTACACTCAAAACAAGTAATTAAATTTAAGCCAAAGTGTTGTCATATTCACGGTCGACCAATTAATTACACATTACCTCCATTTGTATTAGAATTAATGTTGTAGTTATGTTTACAATTAATTAATATTGCCCTTAAGGGAAGTAAAACGTTGATGAATGTGAGAGAGAGAGAGAGAGAGAGGCGATGGACCCCATTTCTTTCACTTCTTTCTCCCCTTGTCTTCATCATACACACAGTCCTTCCATCCCTTACCCTCTTCTCTCTTCCACACACACACACTCCTCCCTTCCTCCCCTACCCCTTTCTCTCTCTCTCATCATTTCCTGGGAGTTTTGATTCAGTAGTGCTGGAGTGTATTGAGTTGAAGGCCCGAGGTGGCAGCGTCGTCTTGGCTCCAGCGTCGGAAATTACTCCACTAACGTTGTTTCATATTCATTTACCGGGAATATTGGCGCCATAACTACTGTCTCCTCGTGTCTTGAGGCGTCCAAGGTAGGTAGGTAGAGGTAGATGTGAGGGAGGGGGGGGGGGTGGTGAGATGTGTAATGGATAAGTAGGTCATCACCGAGGGATCTGCTCTTTGAAAGTCGTAACTCTAAACTTATGGTTTAAGCTTAACATCAAGAACAACACAGTACTTGTTAACATACGGCTAAGTCTGCTGGTAGTGTTTTGTTCCTCAGTAAGTCTGCTGGTAGTGTCGTATTCCTCAGCAAGTGGTCTGCTCAGAAAGTGGTCTGCTCAGTAAGTGGTCTGCTCAGCAAGTCTGTTGGTAGTGTCGCGTTCCTCAGTAAGTCTGTTGGTAGTGTCGTGTTCCTCAGTAAGTGGTCTGGTCAGTAAGTGGTCTACTCAGTAATGCTGGTAGTGTCGTGTTCCTCAGTAAGTGGTCTACTCAGTAAGTCTGCTGGTAGTGTCGTGTTCCTCAGTAAGTGGTCTGGTCAGTAAGTGGTCTACTCAGTAATGCTGGTAGTGTCGTGTTCCTCAGTAAGTGGTCTGCTCAGTAAGTCTGCTGGTGGTCTTGATCACTCAGCAGCCGTCGCCTCTTGACAGTACTGGCCTCCACCGCCGTCACCCTGTTGTCTCACAACACACCGTCTGCACTACAACAGTTTACCCGCTAATCACCTCTGGGCTGGTTCATACACCTTTAACATCGTAAATCAATTAGTTATACTCTTTGTATTTTGTATTTTTAATTTTATTATTTTGAAACTCCTATATCAACGTAGTTAACTGACTGTTTTATTTAGTATTTCAGTTATGTTAACGAGGTTTTGTCTGTCACATTTTAATGTTTCACAATAATGTGTCTGTGTCTCACTACACTCATCTTCTTTTAATAAATCATCGTCTCACTGATTAAATATTTTTGAAGGTTAGAAACTTTCCTAATGTAAAGTTATATAAAACTCGCCTTCATGAGATAGTTTATAACCTATAAGTTTATGATGAACCACCATGTTAGTGAGTTAAAATGGTGGTAGTTGTCTGTTATACCACAACACTGATGACCAACACGATATTTCCTCTAACGTTTTGAATAAGAAAAATAAAAGTGTTCATCATAAGTTTGGTCTCTTAAGTCAGGACCAGAAATATTCTTGGTGAGGTCAACTGTGCGGAGGATGAGTACCTGTCTGCTGGAGGCTTGGAGAAGTTGTTGATGACTGCTCGAGTGGCCTAGCGTCTCGGGCGTCTACCTCCTCGAGAACCTTCGTCACAAAGTTTTGCAGGCCACTTCAGAGGCTCAGGAACTGGTCTAACACAGCCAGTCTACGAAACTTGAAAGAGAAAACAACAAAAACAACAACAACCTGCCATGGCGATACTTACCTGGCCTAACAAACTTGGAGTAAACAGTTGGTTAGATATATTTCAGGTTAGTTGAGGTAAAATTCTCGTCTTGGTTGTGAGCTGTTATTACCATGATCCCCAGGAGCTTCACCTCGACACTCTTATAGAACTCTTGATTCTCTCGACGCAGCAGAGGATGTGTTGCTCATGGGATAGTAACAATGTACCCTCGCTCACAGTGTCCAATGACCTGTTAACCCATGTCTAGCGTCCACAGTGCATTATAGGGCCCAGATTTTCAATGATTTTTCTGAATAACTCACTAGGGACCCACACTCCCCAAAAACCCACCTTCATAACATATATTCAACTACGGTCTCTTCGCCACCAGTAAGCATGGTGTCACTTAAAGCTGTGCCAGAGTTGTGAATTAGACTTTTAATTCTCCAGAAGAAACTTTATCCCTGGTAATGATTGAGTACGTGGCCGGGTCGCTGCATCAGGCTGAAGATCTTGATGGCTCTCCTCTGTCCTAATGAACGTTATAATATTCTTTCCAGGATATTTTGTCGACGGTCCTAAATATTAGATGAAATACCTGGCTCCGTTTTTCCTCTCGGGGATGAAAATTATACAACCGTTAAAGTAAGAAAGTTGTGTTAGGTTTGGTTTGATTAGGTTAGGTTAGGTTAGGTTAGGTGAGGTTAGGTTAGGTTAGGTTAGGTTAGGTTAAACATATTACACCACGAGATTGATCTGGGCGATGTTATTAGAGTTTACAGAATATATATTGCTATTCATTATGGTTATGTTGCTTACGACAAAAAAAAGTAATGCTAGTTATGATCCCTTTGAAAATGATGCTCCTGTTTCTGCTACTGACGAGGATGATGACGATAACGATCACCCTTCAGAGTAAAAATGAACCACTCTCTCATATGTCATATCAAGTCAAAACAAAGTACTGTAGTATGGTCCTCCCTTCCAGAGCTACTCAACTCCCGCCTCATAGAAAACGGAAATCAAACAAAACTAAATCAGATTCCTTCGTAAATTGACACATTTAATTTGTACACAATATCGCCCTATAATGCTGAGATGGATATTTTCCTCGTATCTCTTTAAAGTTCTCAAGTCATCTCATCAGACGACCGTGAGAAACATTGGGAAATTGTTCTGTCGTGAGAGATATCATTCCGTGTGTGTGGATTGAGTAACAACTTCGTCCACCTAGTTGGCAGACGCTAATGTGTGTCGTACAGATCTGAGAAGCATCTAATTTATTTTTTTTAGATTCACCTTGTATAAGTCACAGGCTTGAGCTGGTGGCGTATAGTTAAAGTACGAGTCCATTAACAACAAGAACAACTACAAGAACAACAACAACAACAAAAACAACAACAACAGCTACAAGAACAAAAACAACAACAACAACAACAACTATAAGAACAACTACAAGAAGAAGAAGAACAACAACAACAGCTACAAGAACAACTATAAGAACAACAACAACAACAACAACTACAAGAACAAGAGCACCAACAACACCACCAACAACAACAATAATAATAACAATAATAATAAAGTAATACAAATAATAATACAAAATAAGTACAGGTAAATATCTCCCCAAATATATCCCAAATATCAACAACGTGAACCGGATAACACACAAGGCAGAAATCACCTCTCGATACCTCACACCTATCCAACCCTTTGACCCACTCACTCCCTCTCCCTTTTTTCACAAATATCTAGAAATGTTTACGATGATTTTGACCTCTACCTACCCATCCCTCCCTCCTCTGCCTATCCCTCCCTCCTCTGCCTATCCATGGCCCTCCTCCGCCTATCCATGCCCTCCCAAATTTCTCTTTCTCTCTGTCTTTCTTTTTTCCCATTAAAAAATTCCATAACCAATCAAAAAGGTTCGTGTGGAAGAGTGTTCTGAGTATTGTCTGTTCTGTTGTCAACTGGTGAATCCAATTTGTGTGTGTGTGTGTGTGTGTGGGTGTGGGTGTCACTATGTCACACTTCCAGGCGTCAAGATCTAAACAAATAACGCTGTTTTTTGTACTTTCATAGTTTTGGGGACTTTTAAGAACTTTTTTTATTATTTGTATTCAGGTTAAAATAGGTAAGGGTAGGATATGATGAGGATAGGAGCATATGCGTTGGTTAGGTTAGGTCCGGGGTCAAGGTTCTGGTGCACGTAATAATGAGTCGCTTTATACTCTAACATCTCTGTCTATTCACCTCAATTAATCTTCCATTTCCTGTCCAACTTAACGGGAAAATAAATGAGAAAAACTCACAAGATCTCTGACGTCTAGTATCTGTCCTGTGCATCTGACTGAGACCTTTGTCAGCTTAAATCCCCCCGCTGGAAGCCCGCCCAGATTGTCTTTTGTTTCCCGAGATCGTGGCAGAGAGGAATTGGATCTCGTAAACCACCGCTTGACTCCCGCTGACGGCCACTCTCACTCCTTGGGTTCAGAGCCTGTGTGTGTGGGCCTCTCTGTGGGGTCGATTTGTGGCGCTTATGATTTATAGTTCCTCCTGGAGGTGATAACACTCCTCGATTAACTGGTATTGCACACGCACAAACACACGAACACACATCGGCCAGGAAGACAATATCTTACCCTACGTCTTGAGCGAGAGATCATCCTCACCTGCTGGGGATTTCCCTCAACATCTGTTACCTTTGTTGTTATTGTTGTAGTTGTTATTGGCACTTCAGCTGTTTGTGTTTTTATTGTTGTTGTAATTGTTATTGTTGGATATTTTGTTGTTGTTGTTATTATTGTAAGGTCAACATACTAAGCCTCTTTCCCCTCTACATCGCCTCCCAAACTTCCTTCTTTATTCTCCCTTTCTCTCCTGTCCTTTTATTTTCCTATTTCCCCACTTCCTTTCACCTTTATCCTACTCTCCCTCTTCTCTACGACTCTGTTTCCTCCTACCTCCTCCCCTCCCCTCTCTTCACACCAGTCTCCGCCTCCTCCCATGATCATTTCTTTCCCCTCCCCGGGTCCTCCTCCTACTCTCTCTCTCTCTCTCTCTCTCTCTCAGTTCCTGTCCAAAGGTAATGGCCGGTATAAACCCAGGTAAATATAATTAGAGGTTGCTCGAGGCTCCCTCTCTCTCCCTCCCTCACGAAGTTAGAACCTGTCTAGACTTAACTATTTTGTCTCTCCGGGTTTTTGACGCCAGAGAGCTAATGTTTACCCACAGATCTGAAGCTGCACTGAGACTTGCATGTAGTAATTGTTTACCTGTTTACCTATATAATCAGAAGCCAGGAAGCTGTGTTGTGATCTGCATGATGTGTTTTAAAAACTTCAGAGGAGGACCGTCCTACTTACTACTGGATCAGTACTGTACTCTCACAGTTTATCACCCGACAGGAGTGACAAGAGGAGTCTAAGAGTAGAATCCCATCCAAGAATCCTGAACTAAGAAACATTAAGTCGCTAACAAAAGACGTACAGGGGTGTTGGGGTCCTTTAGGTAAACGGAACTGCTCGGAAGCATCCAAATCCTTCTGGAACACGTTCTGAAGGGCCCTGGAACTGCTCAGACTAACTAAAGAGACTGGAAAACGTTCTGGAGGTCGCTGGTACCGCTTACACCCACAACTGACCTCATGGAGGGCGAGGAGTGAGGTAGTGAGGTACACAGCCAAAGAGCTCAGTCTTCCCCTGTACTCCCCTGAGGCCAACCCATTAACCCGGTGTTAAAGGAAGCCCCCAGAACCAACACTCGCTCGCCCATGGTCCCTCCTCTTTCTTTTTATCTCCCTGCACTGATAAACGTACCAGAGGCTTTGATAACACTGAGTTCTGAAACATGGAGGAAAGAAAATGATCAAGATTGTACAAGTCACTGGGATAAGTTAGAGTGTAAGTTAGGGTACAAGTATCCAACTAACAGACACCTTCACTGGAATAAGGAGTTAGGGAACAAAGAAACTAAATGACTCACACACACTACAGTATACTCCTTGTGCTTATTTCGTGTCCACACCTACAGTACCTTTAAGTAATTATTATATCAAAACAAAAAAACAAAAGAGTTACGACAAACACATCATGAGTCAGCCCAATACTCACTTCTAACTGACCCCACTGACAAAATTTTTCCCCGTGAGAGAATTTCTACGAATACGCTGTCGAACACACGACCAGACACACACTAACGCAGCTTGGATGAAGTTGGTGACTCTTTGTTACTGTGATATATGTAATAGTCTCAGTAAGTTCTTGAAGAGTTTCATATTCCTTTGCTGGAAAACTATGGCACGGGGCAGTATTAGACCCCCGTGTGATCATACTAGACCCTGTATGATCATACTAAGACCCCATGTGATCATACTAGGCCCCCGTGTGTCATACTAGGCCCCCGTGTGTCATACTAGGCCCCCGTGTGTCATACTAGGCCCCTGTGTGTCATACTAGGCCCCTGTGTGTGTCATACTAGGCCCCCGTGTGTCATACTAGGCCCCCGTGTGTCATACTAGGCCCCCGTGTGTCATACTAGGCCCCCGTGTGTCATACTAGGCCCCCGTGTATTATTCATGCTAGGCCTCCCTGCTACTCTACTTGGTGTTGGGAGCGGGGTTAGGGTGAGGTCTAGTACACGCGGCCTCACCGTAAAAATAGCTGTTCAAATACACGTATGTTTGTGGTGTGAATATTTCAGCGTCGGTAGACAGGATTCGGCCACTGTGTATGGCCTTCGTGGGAGCTGAGGAGGAGGAAGACGAGGACTAAAGTGAGATGGAGGAGAAGAAGGATGAAGAGGAGGAGGAGAACTAAGGAGAGACAGAAGGTGAGATAGAAGAGGAGGAAGATGGGACAGGGGTAAAGAGGAACGAAATGAGAGCAGGGTGTGGGGAAGGAGGAGGAGTAGAAGGAAGAGGTAGTTAAGAAAGGAGAGGGTAAGGGAGAACGAGAAGAATGGTGGCGGGTGTGTGTGTGTGTGTGTGTGTGTGTGTGTGTGTGTGTGTGTGTGTGTGTGTGTGTGTGTGTGTGTCTCTGCAGTGCTGGTTACTGGTAAGGGGGAAGTACAGGGCCTCTGGGTTACTGTATAATTATGGAGTCAGGTACAGTCCACGCCACACAGACTGACGGCCTCACTCTGCCCCACCCCTAGAAACACACAAACCAGGCAAGTAATCGGTATTGAGTCAGAGTACAAAGTCAATGCTTACCCCCGAACACTTTAGTTGGATAAGTTTTAGAAGGCGAAAGAATATACATTTCTAAAATTATTTATCCATGGTATTGTGCTCAGGGGTAAGTGTTGACTTTACACGAAGCCTAAAACTGTGAAATTTTAAACAAAACTTCGACACAAGAAATGCTACACATTCACATACTTCTTTATCTACCTAGCACACTCTCCTCCCTCCGACACTCACATACTTCTTCCTATATCACACTCTACCTAGCACACTCTCCTCCCTCCGACACTCACATACTTCTTCCTATATCACACTCTACCTTGCACACTCTCCTCCCTCCCTCGTAGACCGGTCATCTAGGCTGGCCCACACATGTGTCCACACCATCACACACCACCATCCTTCAGCCACCACCAAGCTCCTCCAAGTCCCTCCTTCCTCACCTCAAGGACTCCTCTCCTGTTTTGAAGGTATACATACATACACATATTTACGTACACAAATACACACACACACACACATACACACACACATGTATATATATATATATATATATATATATATATATATATATATATATATATATATATATATATATATATATATATATATATATATATAAAATCACACGGGGAAAACGGAAACAATGGAACACCTTAGATTTCGTCTTTATTCAAGACATTTTCAGAGGCAACTGGAAACTAGCAAGTCTACGGACTTGGCTCACCCACATTCAACCACAACGTGGACAGAGAGAGACTTACAGGTGTAAATATACAGGGTGACCTTATTAAACATGACCTCATGTTTAATAAGGTCACCCTGTATATTTAAATTTATCTTATCCATGTTTTCATTGTGGAGCTACATGAAGTATATATATATATATATATATATATATATATATATATATATATATATATATATATATATATATATATATATATATATATATATATATATATATATATATAACAAAGATGCAGATTGACAAACATACCCTTTGTTTACATACATACATACATACATACATACATACACAGTTATTAATAAAGGCTCAACAACTTATATCCTTACCCTAGCTGTTTCTTATTTACATTATGATAAATAACTCCAGCTTGACAAGACTCGTCCACACGACCATTATTATAAAGGAGCAGACTATTTTGTTGTACCGCTCTCTTGTTTCTGACATCTTGATGGATGACTTTTTCTCGTCTATTGTTATTGTCGACACGGGATGTTGATATGACACTTAGCTTCCCATATGACACGAGTGCCATATGTGACACTGCCTAATACTTTTTCTATAGAAGAATATTTGTGACATATGACACTTGTGTTTAATAATTTCCATGGGGGATTATTTATGGTATATGACACCAAATATGACACGAGTTTCTTATGCGGGATTTGGTTGACACTGATTATGTGGATGTGACACTACATATGACACAGGTACATCTGACACTGGTTTACACCTGACACGAGCTGTCTATGTGGTACTGTGTGATTTAATGTGACATACATCAAAAAGTTCCTCTTACTGTCTCTCTTACTGTCTCTCAATCTGTCTCTCATTCACATACACGCTCTCTCCCAGTCTATCTCTCATTATCTCTCTCTCTCTCTCTCACACACACACACACACACACACTGATTACATATGACGCATACGAGTATATTTCGGTTTACGGAGAGAGAGAGAGAAAGAGAGAGAGAGAGAGAGAGAGGGAGAGAGAGTCGATGATTAATCCAGAGTATTTTTAACAGGAAGGCGCAGTGACTTAGTGATAGATGATACGACCATTGTTTAAAGGAGGAGGAGGAGGAGGAGGAGGAGGGGAGGGAGGAGGAGGGGGGCAGGCAGGAGGAGGGAGGAGGAGAGTGGAAGACAAGAAGTACAGAACGAAAATAAGAGAGAGAGAGAGAGAGAGAGAGAGAGAGAGAGAGAGAGAGAGAGAGTGCCAAAATACATTAAAGCAAGAATAAAGAAAGTTAATTAGTACGACATCAGAGGTAATACAGCATCAGTTGACTCTCGATTAGTTTGAGTTAAAAATAAGTCGCTTCAACGAATATAAATTAGTTTCAGCTAAAAAAAATGTTTATAAGAAAAAATAATTGGCTGGGATTGACATAATTATCGAATGTAAACACGGAGTGAGTCGTGTCATTCTGGTCTTCCTTGGCTAATGTTCGTGTGTGTGTGTGTCTGTCTGTTCTCTCTTTCTCTCTCATTTCTATCCACTCATTTTCATTCCATATATTTCTCCCCCTTTTTACCCTTTCTCTCCCTTTGTCTGTCCCTTTATTATTTCCACCCCGTCCTTCGTCTTCCCTACATTTTTACTCTCCATCATTCCTCCTCTTCATCCTCCTCTTCCTCCTCTGGTACACAATCCTGGACAAAAGTTCTCCCATTACTTGGCAGTATTTATCATCTAACCTTCTGTCATATAACGTGGTTCGTTTATCGCTGCGTCTCATTATTAATATCCACAGCAGCAGCCATTAAAGTCACTAGTGGATAACTCTTTGTAAATACCATCCTACGTCATTATTTGGGTGAGGTAAAGTGTCTAACATAAACTCCTGACCTTGCTCTGTGTCTCAGTTAAACTTGGGGCTCCTGGTTAACGCCACAACCCACAACAATGATATACTGACGGGGACACTGACGAGGACACTCTGACTTCCTGTAGGAGAATCACTCACGCCTCCACAACAACCAGAGCCTCGGGCAGGTTCGACAGCTATGATGGAAGTTACACGTCAGTTCTGATGACTGATAGAAAATTACAACAAGTTAGCCTGAGGTCCAATTGTCAGCCCGGACACGAGGCTTTGTGGAACACGTCCACCAACTACCTGGTAACTAATTTAGGGAAATCCGAGTTTAGTGAAGTTGAGGTGTCAAGGTGAATGATGTGCTACCTGCCCAGGTGGAGGACAACCCTCACAGCTGGTGGGAAGTTGGGTGTTGGTTGTCACGCTCACGTGTTTGGGCTGTCAGTCTGGCACGCATATTCCAGAAGTCCATTACTCTCCGGCACTGTTAGAAATTTCAGCCAATCAGTGCGCACCACCTGCCTTGTTGCCGCCACGAAAAAGAAAACTAGATATTTTTATGAACAACTTCAACAAAATCATATCAATTGGCACATCTACTACAGACTTACACAACACATTAGTGACGGACCTTCCAGTACCCTCTTTTGACACTCTGCTCTCCTCTACAATGGTTTTCATCTGAGTAGTTCATTGATCAGCTAGCTTTTTATTTTGTTTGTTCGCGACAATGTAAAGTTTATTATTTACTAGGTCAAGTCAGGTCAGGTCAGGTCAGCTGGGGTTGGGTCATTCACCAGCGGGACTGAAGTCAAGGTTGGTGGGGGCGGGGCGGTGGTAATGGTGACTTAACCCCGGGCCCAGATTCAGCGGAGCCAAATATTGACAGATTTTTGGAGATATCTAAAGTTGAGCTCAGACGAGATCATTTTCCCTCCGCAAATATTGTTAAACAGAGAAAGCGATTGAGTTTTGTAGGCCGCGAGGGAGGGAAGGGAGAATTGAGGAAGAGAAGACGCATCAGGGAGGGAGAAGAGAGAGGGAAGAAACAGTGGGGAGAAGAGAGAGGAAGGAGGAGTGGGGAGAAGAGAAAGGAAGGAGGAGTAGGGAGAAGAGAGAGGAAGGAGGAGTAGGGAGAAGAGAGAGGGAAAAAAGTAGAGCGAAGAGAAGGGGAAGAGAAATAGGGAGAAGATATCAGGAAGAAGTAAGGAGAAGAGAGAGGGAAATAGAAGTAGGGAGAAGAGAGAGGGAAGAAGAAGTTAGGAGAAGAAGAAAGAGGGAGAATAGAGAGAAGAAGAAATGGGAGAAGATAGAGGGAATTTATTTTCTTCATTTCCTACGTCATGTCTCTCAGGAGTCATCGTCCATTGAGTGGTGTAAAGTCCTTCGGTTTATGCTGTTAAAAGTCCTACAGACCTTGAGTGAATCCTTCTATATCCTGCAGTGCACCTGAAAACATTTAGCCAACGTCTGAGTGAATGTTTAGTATCAGAACTCACAATAGGTTCTACGTCTCCATCCCGTCATGTTTCCTCGAGAAGGAATGTATCTTACTGAGGGTTCATTCATCCTTGACGGGAAGACGGGTCCTGGCAGTAATCATGTTGAAGGCGATGTTGCTGGAGTACCTCGACATTCTCCCACTCACTTCCCCCTCTCACTGATAGTCCTCACTCTTTCCTTCCCTCCCTCCCTAACCCTCTCTTATTCTTTCTCCCTCCCTCCTTAACCCTTTGCTACTCTTTCTTCCTCCCTCCCTCCTTCCCATACTCTCTCCCTCACTGCCCTCCCTCCCTCCCTCCCTCACCCCAACACACCGTACCAGCACCTCCACTACCCACACCATCTACCAGAGGGAGCGGCTGGCTGGCACTATGTGTTATATCTGTGGAAAAATGAGAGGACATCGGAAAGGAAATAAAAGAAAACGGGATATGACAATTGGGAAAATACCAAAGAAATTTGAGGAAATTTGCGATAAGACAAAAGACAAAAATATGACAAGAAACAAATGAAAAAAATCAGGAAAATAATAAGAAAAAAAAGATAAAACAAATATTTAAACCAAAGGAAATTTGACAAGAAGGAAAATACAAAGAGAAAGCGAAGAAATTGAGGTAAAGATTGAGAAGAGATAAGACAGAGAAGAAAATAATGTTTATTTAATATAAAGGGAAAGACGTGAGAGACAAGACGATAATGGCGAAGATAAATGTAAGACGGACTGAAGAAATATGGAAGAAGGCATAACAAAGAAAGGATTAGTTATTTAAGGGAGAGCAATGAAGATGTGACCACAGAAAGAGAAGACGAAAGGGATTTAGAACTGAGAGAGCGAGAGAGAGAGAGAGAGAGAGAGAGAGAAGAGGCTGATAAAAGGGGGAAGAGGATGTTGTTAGAGGAACAAAGGAAAAAGTGTGAGAGAGAGAGAGACAGAGAGAGAGAGAGAGAGAGAGAGAGTTGGAAGTGATGGTGGACGAATATATGCGACAAGAGAAGGAAAGAGGGAAGGAAGGAGAGTGGGAAGGAGGGGGCGAAGGGCGTAATGAGAAGAAGGAATGTCAGACCAGAGCAGAAAGAAGGGGAGAACAGTGTTGGCTGATAAAAGGAATTGGAAACAAAGACAAGGAAAACAAATAGACGTGTTCAGAAGGGATATTTTATATCTTAGTAGAGGGAGTAATGAAGTCAGAGAGAGAGAGAGAGAGAGAGAGAGAGAGAGAGAGAGAGAGAGAGTCAAGAATGTATTTGATTTATTGGTATTAGAATCTTACTTACACAAAAGAAGTTGTGGATCCAGGGACTGTGGGAAGGGGGAGGGGGGAGGAGGGAGGGAGAGGGAAGGAAAGGGGAGGGGGAGAAAGGCAGGTGAAAGGAGGGTGAAGGGGGCATAGGGAGGTGGAGGGAAGAGGAAGAAAGGGGAAAAGAATAAGATTAGATAGGGAATCGGGATGGGAGAATAGGAGGGTTGAGGGGATGGTATGGGAGGGCAGGAAAGGGGGTTAGTGATGGGTAGGAAGGGGAGGAAGAAATGAGAACGAGGATAAGAAGAAGGGGCAAGGATGGGAGGAAGAGGGAAAGGGAAGGAAAGGGAAGGAAAGGGAATGGATTGGGAAAAAAAAAGTGTTCATCTTCCAGCATGTTCTCCGAGTCCCTATATCCCTTTCAGCTTACACACCTACCCTCTGCCTGCCTCTCATCCTTCTCAAGTGTATCTCTCCCTTTCATCCCTCTCCCACCCTCTTATCCCTCTCTCTTCCTCTCCCTCTCATCCCTTACCCTCCCTCTTATCCCTCTCCCCCTTTCACTTTCCCCTTACACTGTCCTTCCGTCACCCCCTCCTCCACCTCTTTCCCTTCCTCTTACATCACAGCAATTTCCCATCCCTCAGCGGGGGGGATTTGGGATTCGCCATTCGTCAGCGATTATTTTTCCTCGTAGATCCTAATTGATTGAAATTGGCGGCTTAGTTGGGGAATTTTTATATTTCTTGTGGCAGGTTTTCCCTTTTACATAATTCTTTCGGCTCTCTTGGATTCATTGACCCGGAACCGTACCCGGAGCTGTGCCTGGATGCGGACTCGGAGCCGTACCCGAAACCGGACCCGGAGCCTAGCTAGACCTAATGGAGTGTAATGTAACTTGACCTAACATAACTTAACCTTCCTCTACAAGTAACCTAATATAAGCTAATCTAACTCTTTTCAATTTATACAAGACTCCTGGCTGCTGAACCTTTTCATATCCCCCCACACACATATACAAACACAGACTTTTTTAACTTAACATACTCGTGTCGCTTATGCAATCTAGGTACGCTTTACAGAGTGGACGAGGTGAAGGGGATGATTTATCAGTAAAAGTGTCACAAAGAAGATCATAAATCAGAGGCCAACTCCCCAGCCACGTGACTGTGTTGTGAACTCTGACCAAGAAACCAGAATTTATGATAAAGCTTCCGTGGCTGGGTCCTGAGGGGTCATGAACTCGTTAAAAATGTTATCAAAAGGAGCCAAATTTATGTTAAAGGTTGTATAGGATGAATCAGAGGAGCCATTTATGTCTGTCTGTCTGTCTGTCTGTCTGTCTTGTTCTAATTCTCTGTTCCATCCTTTTTTTTTGTTCCAGATTCTACCAACAATCAAAGTTATTTACCATAAAGGTCAAAGGTTAAGGTTAATTTTCTTATTATTTTCACTTGCCAATTTCTGAAACAAGGATAAAATTCCCGTAGACTTAATAAAAATGACACCAGAGAAAACTAGTCCCGTTGTTGGAGGGGTAACTATCCTAATGTACTGTACCTCCCACATTACACGTTAATACACATATACTGTTAACACAAGTACAGATAAGAAGCTTTTAAGGTCTTTCTTGGTTTACCTCTGGTTGGTTAGCTTACTGAACTACGAAACAACATTGGTGGTAGTGATCGTGGTGGTGGTGGAAGTAGTACTAGTGTTGGTGATGATGGTGGTGTTAGTAGTAGTAGTAGTAGTAGTAGTAGTAGTAATAGTAGTGGTGGTGGTGGTGGTGGTGGTGGTGGTAGTAGTGGTGCTTCTGGAATAAACTTAATGAAAATGAACAACAAAGATAATGCTAAGATATATATAGATGATTGATGGCTCGATAATGATGATGATAATGATGATGATGATGATAATGGTGGTGGGTGGATCAAATGATGAGTCACCCAGAATTAATGATGCTGGCTGGAGGCTGATGAGAATGGCTTATAAGCAATTAAAAGTTAAGTCTTAAGGTGGCTAAAATGTCCTGCTCGAACCTAGGTCAAAAAAGGTCATCTTCAATTAGTACTCTCTCTCTCTCTCTCTCTCTCTCTCTCTCTCTCTCTCTCTCCATTAGTGTACCTCTGTTTCTCCATCTATCAGCTTGAGAGAACAAACTCCCTCACCTCATAACAGCAAGAAGGACTTGTGTATGTTATTGACTCAATCTCCCTCACAGTAGCTCGATGGAAACGTGTCTCACTCCCTCCTACTAGCATGAAGGAGTAGCGTCTTAAACTCCCACCTCATCATTCATCACTACTCCGCCATTAATCACTCCCGGCTTAACCCTCTCACTTTAAATTATGATAATTGAAGCCAAACGTCACCTCTCACGAGAGATTAATTAAATAGTTTCATTAAATCTGGGAGTTAATACTGCAGATGTTAGTGTTGGTAATGGGGACAATCCCTGGGCGGTGAGAGAACTTGGAGGTACGGAGGTGGGAGGGTGAGGAGATGGGGGTGAGAAGAGGTGGGGAGGAGGGGTCTGCAGTGGTCTGGAAGGATCGGGAAGTGGAGAGGTGAGGTGGAAGGGTCTGGGGGAGTATGGAGATGAGGAAGGAGGTGAGAGGTGAGGTAAGGTGGGTAGGGAAGGTGAGGGGACATAGGCATGGACTGTCCCGTCGTCACTGTTTCAAGAACAATGAAACATCAGCTGGTTCTTTCAACAGTCTCTCATCACTGTCATCAAGAATCCACAAGACGTGACCTGGCTCCTCCGTCAGCGCCTCCTACAGATGACAACAGCCTTTTGATCTTGGCACAAAATCCTTACTCGCCTGTCTAATGGAAGGAAATAATAAAAGGAAAAGTGAAGGTATTTTATCGTTCATTCCCGCGGTCACATTCTCAGATCAACTCAATCAAGAGTACACGGCTTTGATCTTCACGTAAAAGAGACGAGGAGGGGAAAAAATGAAAATAAAAGTGACAAGGAAAAAGGATTTGTTTTTTGTTGTACTTCAACTGCCAGGGTTATGAAGCATCACTCGACCTGAAACTTATAACTTACCCAATGAATCACGTCCTTGATTAGTTTAGTTGAAGGTTAAGTGTTATGGTAGATTAGAGAGAGAGAGAGAGAGAGAGAGAGAGAGAGAGGAGAGAGAGAGAGAGAGAGGAGGAGAGAGAGAGAGAGAGAGAGAGAGAGAGAATATGTAAACATTCCCACAGCTCAGTAATTCTCTATATCTTCCGTCTCTTCTCTCTTTCCTCCTCCTTGTTCTCCATTCTCCTCATCCCATTCTTCCCCTTCATCCCTTCCTTACCCTCATACCCCTCATCCCCTTCCTTTCCCTCATTCCCCTCATCACCCTCATCCCCCTCCTACCCCTCATTCACCTCCTTCCCTTCCTCCCCCTTCCTTCCCCTCATCCCCTTCCTTTCCCTCATGCCCCTCATCCCCTTCCTTCCCCTTCAACACACGTGAAACTTTTCCAATTTTCTGTTATGGAGAGAGTTGATTAGTGAACAAGAGGAGACGTGAGGGATGAAGAGGTGTGATTGGTGGATGGTGAAGAAGAGGCAGTGACGTCAGAGAACCTAGGATTGAGGTGATTGGCTGGTAGTGAAGAACTGGTGACGTCAGATGCCCGAGGATTCAGAAAATGATTGGTGGATGGTAAAAAAGAAATAGAGACGTCAGAGGTCGAAGACTTGTCTTATTGGTGGGTGGTGAAGGGATAACGTTAGAGGTCCATGAATAAGGAGATGATTGGTGGAGAGAGAAGAAATGGTGACGTCAAAGGGTGCTGGGAGGGCTAAGTCACTCTATATGTCATTATCCCTAAAAAACAAAAACAGAACAAAAATCTGGTCTGACTTCAGGAAAATTCTGAAATTGTGATTTTGTTAGTTTAGTAGAAAAGCTTTAATATAATCAATTATCTTACAGTCAACAACTGTACACGCACGCACGCAGGCACGCACGAAATAATGTGTTTCTTTGATACAGTATTATTCGTAAATTAAAAATAATAATCGTCTCTATGTCCATCACAGTCAGGTGTAGAGCCAACGTGACGCATTCTTAATACCTGGCTGCTAGCACACGTGAAAGATGATGACAGGTGTGGCTCTCTCTCTCTCTCTCTCTCTCTCTCTCTCTCTCTCTCGATGATTCTGTATCAGTTCTGTGATGGTAAGTAGGTTGTCATATTCGACGTTAGTGTTATGCTCTCAGTTAGTCCGTTAGGTCGTTCACACTCTTGCCTTCATGGATATAATTTACTCTACGAAACTTTATGAATCTGTACATTAACATCTCAGATTTATCGTAAGTGAGATCATGTAATTTTATTAATGTTTTCCCTGAGTTTCTTGACGTAAACCTCAGGTCCCTGCTGCCTACCTCCTGCTATCTACTTCCTGCTGCCTCTCACCTGCTGCCTCTCACCTGCTGCCTCTCACCTGCCGCATTAATTACTCTCAGGTGTTCTCGTCTCCTAAACACAAGCTCTTACATTTTCTAATCCTTCCTTTCATGTTGCATATTACTATATATTTTTCTCACACGTATTGGGTATTACCTCTCATATGTTGATTATATTCAGTGGCTCTGGGCTCTTTGTACCTCTATAGCTGCCCCATTCCCCTTCTTATATTTTACCTCTCCCTCCCCCTTTCCCATCCCCTTTCTCTTCCCCCTCCCCTCATCTCTCCCTCCTCCTTCTTTTCCCCTCCTTCCTTTAACCCCTCCTCCTTCCTTTAACCCCTCCTCCTTCCTTTAACCCTTCCTCCTTCTCTCCTTCCTCCTCTCCTCCCTGCCCCTTCCTTTCCTCTTTTCCCCCTTCTCTCCCCCAAACAACAGGTGAAATACTAAGACTGACTAATTTCCGGCCCTAAAGCTGGACCGGATCTTAGCTAAGCTTAATTTAACCTAACCTAACCTAACCTAACCTAACCTAACCTAAGCTAACCTAACATAACCTAACCAAATCTATCCTAACCTAACACAAAAGTTCTGATATTAAAATTCAGGTCCAGTTCGGGTTTCATGGATTAAATTTCCCCCGGAACAAAAATATTCCACAATGTTTATCGTTGGATGACTGTGGCCAGCTTAGAGGTCCGCGGCGTGACAAAGCTTAATGGCAGAGCTGAGGTAAGGTGGTGATAGGGTCAGGAGTAAGGTGGTGATAGGGTCAGGAGTAAGGTGGTGATAGGGTCAGGAGTAAGGTGGTGATAGGGTCAGGAGTAAGGTGGTGATAGGGTCAGGAGTAAGGTGGTGATAGGGTCAGGAGTAAGATAGTGATAGGGTCAGGAGTAAGGTGGTGATAGGGTCAGGAGTAAGGTAGTGATAGGGCCGGGAATTTTAACAGATCATAACATTATTCTCAAGCAAAAATAAATAGGTCAAATTTAAAGAGCTTAATACGACTCATTAAGTCTACGGACACTAGTAGCCTTCTCTCGTACCTGTATGTTCGGGTGGATACGGGTATAATGAAGAGGTACGACGCACGGACCAGGAAACACCGACCGTAGTTCTTATTCTTTCTCTTAGCGACTGGGATAACCACTGTGTGTCTGTCTGTATTTATGAGGAATAAAACCATAAGAGATTGATATATGTGGACGAGAAGGGGGGGGGGGAGGGTGTGGGAGGTTGGGGGTGTGGGAGGTTGGGGGTGTGGGAGATAAGTGAATTATCTCTCAAAGCAAATAATTATAAATTTCTTCCTTGATAACACGAACGGTGAATTCTCTAAAGGGAATATTTTCTTAATTTGTCCTGAAAATGCCATTCAGCAACTGAAGGCAAAAACAAGAATAGAAAGTTTTATATCATGTGTTCGAGTTTATGATGGTGACCAAACAGCCGTCCACGATATAAACAAACAGTGGTGGATGTGATCAAACAGGGAGAGCATATGATGGCGGCCAAAGAGCAGCGTCGGGGATGTGATCAAACACGAGACTCCGCGATGTAAACAAACAGTATGGCAGCATAATGGAGCGGCCTAGATATGGGGGTGTTCTCTCCTCCGCTGCCACCCTCTCCTGCTGGAAACTTTTTCTCTGCCAACACGCGCGACCTTTTTTTTCATCCAGCTCCAGGCGGAAATAAGGAGGAAGCCACCAGCTGATACCCCAGACCGCACCGCCGCCGGCAATCTCAGTACGACGGAATATTAAGCGCGAAAGGTGGCCAAGGTAGAGCAGCCCGGGATAAAATAAATGTCCAGTGACGATAAGAGATAACACGGGGAAGGAGTGACGTTCACAAATATTACAGAGGGAGACAGAAAAAATAATATTACACAATTTAAGAGCTGAGTTGCGACCTATGGTAAGTATAACAAACACTTTGAATATCTATGTAACCGAGGTGTGGTTCGATGTACAGTGCATAGTCATTACATTTCATTTATTTTAGTTATACGTCTACAAACATACACACAAACCGAGACATGCATCTGTTCACATACATAAAATATACAGTACACATGAATGCACACACACACACACACACACCAACTGACCGTCTGGCGTCTGTGTGAGTGTTTCAATTAGTAGGCAGCGACATTCATTATATAGTTTCTCGACGCCCCTCAGTAAATAATTACATTTTCCCTTCCTTTGAAAAAGCGGTGGTGGTGTAGCGGCTCCCTCCCCAGGCAGGAGATACGTGCTCTATGTGTTGTAACACCCTAGCACCAGAGGACCACCAAATGTTGTTAGAACATCTCTCAGCTGCTGGCTCACTCTCTGATAAACACGAGAGATATACTTTATGCCTCTGGCCTCTGAAATGATTTATTTAAAGATATTTATAGAACAGGCCATTTAGCAGTTAGGTATTTAAGATTCTTAGAAGTGTGGTAGTTTAGTAAACTGTCTGTGAGGTTATTTAATATTTTTCTGGTCGTTGAAGTACGTTATTTAAGACGTCTGTGAATGGACTTTTATTGAAAAATAATCACAGTTTTACCTCCGTGTTTATAACGAGGAAAATCCTCTATTTATCATAACTTTTGGAGGAAGACAATTAAAGTGTTTTCTTCTCTCTGATGTAGAGTGGTCGGGAGGCGAGAGATGAGGACAGTGTGGCACTTTTCTCTCAAGTAAATACACTAGCGTCTCTCTCTCTCTCTCTCTCTCTCTCTCTCTCTCTCTCTCTCTCTCTCTCTCTCTCTCTCTCTTACACCCTGTATGCTACATGGTCAGAGCTGTCGGGCGTATGACTCATCACTTACTCTTCTTTTAATGTAACTCTTTCCAACTGTTTAAGATCGAACATTCACAATGAACTTAGTAAAAACTGAACACTAGATAACCGCGTAAAACCGAACGACATAGAAATAGTGAAAAATCGAACAGTAGTCAGCTATAACAAATCTTGGAACGCGAGATGAATTTTTGCACCCATAACAAAGTCTAAAGTTCGAATTTCTCTTGACTCTCGACTCCTGGGGACGATCTGTCACGAGGAAGCTGACAGACCATTGTAATTTATGAACCGCGGATTGAAAGAATTGAGAGAGCGGGAAATGATATCAATCTGATGCGTTTGTCGGTCGGTGAGAAATACAGATGTCACCATGGTAACGATGTGTCACCATGGTAACGATGTGTCGCCATGGTAACGATGTGTGGCCATGGTAACGATGTGTCGCCATAGTAACGATGTGTCGCCATGGTAACGATGTGTCGCCATGGTAACGATGTGTCGCCATGGTAACGATGTGTCGCCATGGCAACGATGTGTCGCCATGGTAACGATGTGTCATGGTAACGATGTGTCGCCATGGTAACGATGTGTCGCCATGGTAACGATGTGTCGCCATGGCAAC
Organism: Homarus americanus; assembly: GCF_018991925.1. NCBI lineage: Eukaryota > Metazoa > Arthropoda > Malacostraca > Decapoda > Nephropidae > Homarus > Homarus americanus. Next base: position 9,001,220 of record NW_024745073.1, on the reverse strand, counting down.
GATGTCGCCATGGTAACGATGTGCCGCCAGGTAACGATGTGCCGCCATGGTAACGTCGCCATGCCGCCATGGATGTCGCCATGGTAACGATGTGTCGCCATGGTAACGATGTGCCATGGTAACGATGTGTCGCCATGGTAACGATGTCGCCATGGTAACGATGTCGCCGCCATGGTAACGATGTGTGGCCATGGTAACGATGTGTAGCCATGGTAACGATGTGTGCCATGGGTAACGATGTGTCGCCATGGTAACGATTTGTTGTCGGCAGAATGGAGTTCAATCATTTATCATCAGTCTTTATATAAAACAAATTTCATGTTAGTTTTAAGACATAAAAGTAAAACAGCCAGAGAAACAGACGGGCAAACATACGGACAGACAGACACACCGACCAACAAACACACACAGAATAGTAAGTAATCATTTAGCCCACCTCCGGCATCACACAGGTGGGGGTAGTGGGGGAGGGTGAGGGGTGGGGGAGGGGTGGTGGGTGAGAGAGGGTGGGTAGAGGTGGGGGGGGGTAAATATATGGGGGAAGGTAATCAAGAACCGGCACAGGTAAGATGATGAAGGTGGTCATATATCCCTCAGAGGAGCACCTGATGAGGGGAGAACAATTCAGTGGTTCCCGGTTCCTTCCTCTCCCCCCACCTGACTATTCTTCCATTATCCTTTAATTCAGTGGCTTGTGGCTCCCCTCCTCTCCTCTCCACGCCACCTCTCTTTCTTATTTAGTTTTGTATTATTTCTCCTTCCTCTTCCTCTTCTCCTTCTTCTTTCTCGTCATCCTCTTCTCTATTATTTAGTGACTTCTCGACTACTCTACCTATCCTACCCCTATTCAGTGGGTTCCGGGTCCTCCTCCACCCTCAGTTCAGTGGCTTCCGGTCCCCTCCCCCCCTGCCACACTCACACCCATTAATCATACTCTGGTCATTAATTATTTTTCCCCTCGTAATAATTTCTACACTTTTGAAATAATTTATTTTACGTTATACTGGACATTGGATAAATCATTAATTTTTTTTCGATTTTTTTTCGAGAAGTTTTTTTCCTGTGTGTGTTTTCGCCATTTTGTAGATATTAATTATTATTTTTTCCTATTTTTGGGGTTTTATATTTTTGGGTGGGGTTATGTGGCCTGTGGTTAGTTTTTCGTTATTCTCATGGTTTTATTATTTAGTTCTGTGTGTGTGTGTGTGTGTGTGTGTGTGTGTGTGTGTGTGTGTGTGTGTGTGTGTGTGTGTGTGTGTGTGTGTGTGTGTGTGTGTGTGTGTGTGTAGGTGTGTTTTACTCATTGTCCTCGCCATTTCCTGTCACTTTCTACGTTTGTTTTGCATTTTCCTTTAGATTACTGAAGAAACGAAGAGAGAGAGAGAGAGAGAGAGAGAGACGGAAGCTCCAGTGTACTCGTCTTCGGAAATGAAAAACCCACCCCGCCACGGCTGATCTCCTTCCCTGCCCTGTCTTTCCAAATCACAAAACCAACATTAAAGAAAAAAGAAAATCTATATTAAAGACAAATTAAAGAAATGACATAAAAAGTTTTCTAAGACATATTTTAGCATGGGAAAAATAAGAAGACTTTGCTCCTTAAAAAAAAAAAAAAAAAAAAAAAAAAAACCATTTAGTCCAGGAAGGTAAAACTACTCACGAAATCTCCGACGTGGAAGGTGAGTGTTGCTCTGGCCTGACAGTTCAACTATATGTCTGAGTCTTTTGCTTCTTCCACTACATAACTATTCTCTCACCACGAACTATGAAGAATAATTTATACTCAGTGTACATTACCTTACCTACCTTACCTTACCTACCTTACCTTACCTACCTTACCTACCTTACCTTACCTTACCCTACCTTACCTTACCCTACCTTACCTTACCTTACCTTACCTTACCTTATCTACCTTACCAAATGACGAACGAAACCAAAAACAAATGCCAATCAAAATCCCCCCCCCAAAACAAATGACGAACGAAATACCCCCAAAACTTACCAAAAACTTCAATTCAAAAGCTTGAGAGATTAATACAGTGTTAGGGAGGAAAATGGCTCTCTCTACTCCTTTACGAACCAATCTTCAAAGGCAGGAATGACCTCACCGAACCATTTGAAGAGAGGAAATGACATCGAGATTACGTTTAAAAGTCGTCTTCTGGGTGTGCAAAACTTGGACAAACTTTTATAATTAAGTGTCGAGTGGAAGTGATCAAACGGTGGAGACAGAGGTGAACTGACGCTCCAACCCTGTTACTGTCGAAGCCCCATGAGTGTATGTGTGTTAGTGGATATACAGACATATAAACAGAGCTCCATTTTTTCTTCCATGATTAACCAGCCATATGTTGAGTCATTGTCTGTGTATCTGTTGGAGAACTGTATACTCTAGACATAGAAGAAGTTGGACGTGTGATTGACGCTGATAACTGCTATTGTATATAATGTTTTCAACGACCTATTTTTCTCCTTTGAAAACCTAATGAAACTGTCAGTCAAGTTTCGTGTAGTGTGATGGGCAGTGTGTGGTGAGTGTGATGAGGTGAGACAGACCCCGTGTAGTGTGATGGGCAGTGTGTGGTGAGTGTGATGAGGTGAGACAGACGCTTACTTGGCTGTGATATTCCTTTTGCTCTGACCAAATCATTATAAATCATCATCATCATCATCTTCATCACTACCACCATCATCATCATCATCATCCATCATCATCTTCATCACTACCACCCCCATCATCATCATCATCATCATCTTCATCACCACCCCCATCATCATCATCATCATTGCAATTATTACTATCACTAACATGTAACTTAATTCAATAATCCACAAATCACGTTAATTCAGCGTATTCCGAAAGGTAACAGCACTGATTCCTTTAGATTACCGGGAGAAATATTAAGATTACCGGGAGAAATATTAAGATTACCGGGAGAAATATTAAGATTACCGGGAGAAATATTAAGATTACCGGGAGAAATATTAAGATTACCGGGAGAAATATTACGATTACCGGGAGAAATATTAAGATTACCGGGAGAAATATTAAGATTACCGGGAGAAATATTAAGATTACCGGGAGAAATATTAAGATTACCGGGAGAAATATTAACTTATATGATAATTAAAGCTAAGTGTCATCTTGCTGTGCTGACGTCATCTCTCACCTGACCTTTACCTGAATGGAGAACCAATTAGATAATTTTATATTTGTTTACTTTTTATATCTCGTGACAATTAGATAGAGACGTGACATCACCCGCCCACTCTTAACAGTACGGTGTGCTAAAGGGGATGGCTAGGAGGGATGGTTAGGACGGGTGAAGGGGTGGAGGGATGGATGGAGGGTTAGGAGGGATGGAGGGATGGACGGTTAGGAGGGGTGGAGGGGTCAAGGGGTGGATGGTTGGATGGAGGGAGAGATGGACGGTTAGGAGGGGTGGAGGGATGGACGGTTAGGAGGGGTGGAGGGATGGATGGTTGAATGGATGGAGGGTTAGGAGGGGTAAAGAGATGGATGGTTGACGGTAGGAGGGGTGGAGGGACGGCTGGCTGGATACCCATACAGTACACATTATACCATACATAATGTTAAATAGCTACAGTCTTACCTATTCACTCCATCTCTCTACATAATCCTAACCTGTTGAGTGCTACAGGTGGTGGTGGTGGCTACAGGGAGGTGGTCTGTTTGTCTGGTTGTTGAGATCCTTCCAAGCGGGAGATTGTGACGGTGTTGTTGGCTTATTTTGTGGTTAATTGAGGCAGTTTACTAATTCCGCCAACCCTCCAGAGACCACAAGATGATTAACAGTATAATTGGTTTATAACGTTGAGAAGCGGGTGGTGGTGGTGGTGGGGGTGGTGGTGGTGGTGGTGGTGGTGGTGGTGGTTGTGGTGGTGGTGGTGGTGGTGGTGGTGGCTGTGGTGGTGGTGGTGGTTCTGAACTGACCTAACTTAACCTAACCCGTATAACAAATTTAACCTGACTTAACCTAATAGTCCCTAACTTAAAGTATGCTTAACTTAACCTACCCCCCCCACACACACACGTAAATATATGTACACATGTATGTAAATATTCGCGAAGACAATTAAAATTTCAATCAGAAGATAATCGTTTGTGGCGTCATACTGTGTTAAAATGGTCCCTGTGGTCCCCCGTGTTATCCCCTTTACCAGTACGTACAGCCGCTCCTCTTATCCCAAGTAAACACTGCACCAGATCTTATCCAGCAGCGTCAGTGAGCGAATCCCATACGGTAAAATCAGGTTAAGCGACCTCCAGTTTACCTGAGACTCTAACGTACACACATAAAGTGCCGGAAAACTCTTACGTATGCAAAACAGCCATCGATCTGCATATATAGTGGCCAAGTTTTAATCACAGCGAGAAGAGGAGAGCATGGCCGGCCAGACATAACTCCCCGACACACTTTGTAGGAAGCAGAGGTTTTACGGTGCCGGGCCAGGTAGAACGATCTTTCATTACATGCAAATGAGCTATTTCACCCCTCCCTGTTCATAAGTAGGTGGAGAAGGAAAGAGAGAAAGAGAGAGAGAGAAGAGGAGTAGAAGGGTTTACTCTTTCTTTCACTCAGGAGTTTCTTCTTCTTTTCTAAGTGATTTTTGTCATTTTTTTCCTAAGACGTATTTATTTTTTCTATATACCATAAAGATTCATCCAGGATTCGTACGATGAGATTTTCATCGTAAATGGAGATACAAAATCGCACCTAACCTAACCTAACTCATCCACAAGGACACATGTTTATTCCAAATCAGTTAAAGGAACAATAAAAATATAAACCAAAAAAATCTTCGCAAATTTGGGCCACTGACACAAACAAGGACTCTATCTAGCTCACAACTCGACCCAAACAACGGTTCAGATCAATGGATGTTATGTTAAATGGACACAGTTCACTAGTTTGTCCTGACACTGACAGATGGTGAGACTTGGGAGAACAAGGCACACACACACACACACACAAACACACACACACACACACACACACGCACGCACACACACACACACACACGCACGCGCACACACACACACAAACACACACACACACACTAGTGACAAATAGAAGACCTTGATGTTTGTGTTCCTCCCGCTCTGATTTCAACGTTGAAGAGCTTCGTTTCTTCTTCCTCTTCCACCACCACCAACAACCTCCCCCTCCTCCTCCTCCTCCTCTGCTCTTCCACCACCACCAACCTCCTCCTCCTCCTCTTCCACTGCCACCAACCTCCTCCTCCTCCTCCTCCCCTCGTGCTCTTCCACCACCACCACCAACCTCCTCCTCCTCCTCGTGCTCTTCCACCACCACCAACCTCCTCCTCCTCCCTCCTCCTCTTCCACCACCACCAACCTCCTCCTCCTCCTCCTCCTCTTCCACCACCACCAACCTCCTCCTCCTCCTCTTCCACTGCCACCAACCTCCCCTCCTCCTCGTGCTCTTCCACCACCACCAACCTCCTCCTCCTCCTCCTCGTGCTCTTCCACCACCACCACCCTCTTCCACCGCCACCAACCTCCTCCGCCTCCTGTTCCTCCTTGAGGGCTACGGTCTCTCCATCATCCCGAGGCAGAGGCAATTATTACCGATTTATGTTTATATTGTTTCTGGCACAAGTAGGGTTGCCGGCGGGTCCTATTAGCATACCGTGTGGCCTGCGAGACTCTCCTGCCCCGACCATCAGTTCTGTTTTGCATTCAACGGCGCTCACATTACCCTTCTGAATTTCCTCTTCTTGGCAGTCACTCTAATGTTTTTCCCTGAACACAAGAAGGAAGGAAGGAAGGAAAGAGAGAGGGAGCGAAGGATGGAGGGATGGAGGGGGTGGAGAGGGATGGAGGGAGAGAAGGAGAATTATGTAGTAGTTTCCTTATGGATGGTTAATTTTTCATATCAGTACTGGATTGGAGTTTGTGTGTGTGTGTGTGTGTGTGTGTGTGTGTGCGTGTGTGTGTCTGTCTCCTTGTCTTTCCATGTTTGATTACTACAGAATAAATTTTATCCTTCTCTCAGGTGGGAATTATAAAGTAGAGACTCGTAAAACATAACAACTTTGGGGTAAAAAAAGACACGACGAACGAAGGCAGTTAGTCCTGGCAATATAACGTCATAATTGTCTCAAACTGTGATTATTATTTACTGACGACGACTTCGAGTCTAAGATAACGTATAAAATTAATTCCTTCAGGTAATGTGTATGACAACTTGTGATATTTATAAAGATAATCATTAATATTTTGTGATATTATTTTAGTTTTTACCGGAAGTGATAATAAAGTTAAGTAATTATTTTTCACTGTAAGCTTTCGAACAATGTGTGTTTACTATCGAACATGCAATAGTTTTTTGTACACGTCAGTCATGAACAAGTGCGTGATGATTAAACAACAAATGTCTAATAAAATACAACTTTTGACTCACTTTACTGCTGCCGGCACTAATTATTTCGGCCATATTGTCATGACATAATATTTTAACCTGAAAACTATAAAAGAAAAAGAGAAAAAGATGACACGAAATTTAGAGACAGTGTTAATGATGTCAGGTGTACCAAGACGATATATTTTACTCCGTGCATACGTCACTAACCTAACCTAACCTAACCTAACCTAAAATAGCGCACCTATACAATACCAAATAAACATCATCTAAAATATCACCAAAACGAACGGATTATCGTGAGAATGATTATCAGGGTCAGGATTATCAGGTCAGGATTATCAGGTCAGGATCATCAGGTCAGGATTATCAGGGTCAGGATTATCAGGTCAGGATTATCAGGTCAGGATTATCAGGGTCAGGATTATCAGGTCAGGATTATCAGGGTCAGGATTATCAGGGTCAGGATTATCGGGGTCAGGGATTATCGGGACAGGGATTAGCTCGAGCATAAACTGGGTCACCACAAATCACCATTAAAGAGTATTATCCCTTAACCCATGTTTTCCTCAGTATATCGTTACCACAGGTCGACCACCACCACCATTTCCTGCTCTCACTAACCAACCTCTACCCCCAAAGCCTCATTTCCTCCCTATATATCCCCAAAAATCCTGGCGAATTTCACCCTCATCGCTCGTGCTGGCAGAGGTGAGACTGGCGTGACGAATGAGATAGAAATGGACGATATATGTAGGAGTAGTTTGTGTTGTGGGAGCATGAACTAGGGTCCACTGGAAGGGTTTGAATCGCCCCCTCCCCCCCACCCAAGTAATTTCCCATGAAAGTAAGTTACATGCAGAGGGGAAATTGTCGAATCTCCAGTCATAATTTTTTCCCTCACCATCTTCCTGCCTCTCCTCCTCCCCCCCCCCTAATATTCTGCCCACGTCGAGGAAGGGATTTGGTGTAAGCTAAGTCAAGCCATTTGTTGAAGTTACCTTAAGTACGAGTTATTCTTTAATTTTAATAGAGAATAAAATGTTAAAGTAAAATAATAATAAAAAATAGAACGCTACTACAGCACTACTACGACAAGTAATAATAATAATAATAATAATAACAATAACATCAACAACAAAAATAACAATAACACACACACACACTATTCTCATATTATTTAAACCATGAACACTGAAGGTTTGTTATCCTCACAGTGAATAAAACAAGTGATGAATCTGTTGGTGCAATTATCTATGTTATTATAAGGGATTTAAATATTTAATCTAGTTTTTTATGTATGTTTCTCTACCGTCCATTTATTCATTGTGTTATAGTTTATTATCTTCACTACACTCATCTTCATTCTGTTCATTATCCTACACCAATGTTTAATTCTCTTGCATTACATCCTTCACTTTCCAGCAGATACAACAAAGTTATTCATTCACTACACAATAAATATCTTAAACCAACAGAAACATATTGCAGGATTCTATATACGTCGCCCCTGTCTGCCACACATCCTGGGCCAGAGAACACATCCTCCACAGCCGCGGGAGGATGAAGGATTACTACCCGATGATTTTATCCTTCATTAGTTTACAATAGAGACGTCTGAGATATCTACCACAGGCATTATTGTACACACCAGGGAGGTACTGTATGGCTTAGTGGGGTGATGATGTTAGTATAGAGACGTCTGAGATATCTACCACAGGCATTATTGTACACACCAGGGAGGTACTGTATGGCTTAGTGGGGTGATGATGTTAGTATAGAGACGTCTGAGATATCTACCACAGGCATTATTGTACACACCAGGGAGGTACTGTATGGCTTAGTGGGGTGATGATGTTAGTATAGAGACGTCTGGAGATATCTACCACAGGCATTATTGTGCCAGGGAGGTACTGTATGGCTTAGGGGGTGATGTTAGTATAGTCACACCATGGAGGTATGGGCTTACTAGGCATTATTGTACACACCAGGGAGGTACTGTATGGCTTAGTGGGGATGATGTTAGTATAGAGACGTCTGAGATATCTACCACAGGCATTATTGTACACACCAGGGAGGTACTGTATGGCTTAGTGGGGTGATGATGTTAGTATAGAGACGTCTGAGATATCTACCACAGGCATTATTGTACACACCAGGGAGGTACTGTATGGCTTAGTGGGGTGATGATGTTAGTCTTGGTAGATGACACAATGAGAGTAGTTGTCCCTCAGGTTGTTAGGTGAGGGTCATGGTCGTCCGTGTTGGCTAGAGGTGAGACACTGACTGGAGGCGTCACCTGGTTACCATGACAGCACGGCACGCTTCCTACTTCCTGCCGGATGATGCTGCCGCCCCTACACACACACACACACACACACAGTAATCCTTTAATAAAGTGAGACTCGGTAATGTTTAAAACACCCACTACTAGCCAGAGGTCAAATACCCTCTTCCTTATACACACACTCTCTCTCTCTCTCTCTCTCTCTCTCTCTCTCTCTCTCTCTCTCTCTCTCTCTCCACATAATCACTAAGTTTTCCCTCACAGACAGTAAAGAAAGTTAGCCAGGCATTAAACCAAAGTATACATGTATTCATTGTAATATATATTCATTTACTGTTTACACACGTAGTCGTCACATGATGCATTGTGGCGCCGTAATGCGGGAAAGATGGCTGCAAAAAGTGAGGACATCGTTAGTTCGCTATTCATCAGTTGTCTAACGTGGAACATCTCGACACAGTGGCTGCCAGGTCGGCCCTCTGTTAACACGTTTCCTTCCCTTCCTTCCTCCCTCTCTCTCTTTCTCTCTCTCCCTCTTCCTGTTTCTCTCCTCTCTCTCTCTCTCTCTCTTCCTGTTTCTATCCATTCAATCTCACTCCCTTTCTACCTCCTGTTCTTCCTCCCTGCCTACTTCCTTCTTTACTTCCCTGTCTCACTCTCTTCCTCTTTTTCTCCCTCCTTCCTCCTCTCCACACCCTCTCGTCCTCCTCCTTATTCCACCTTTCTTAAAGTCGTGTCTCCACCCACCATTACTTTGTTTGTCATATTGTTAAACACTCGGGTGAATTTTTCTCATTGGTGGCATCTCCGTAAGCGGGCAGAGTGTGTGTGCTCTCTCTCTCTCTCTCTCTCTCTCTCACGGGTAAACAAATCGTTGCCTCATTACACTTCACATCTTCGGAATAAAGTGAAGAGTGTGTTAATGTTCCCGTTACTATGGTCTAAATCCCTAAGAAGATAAACTAAAGTATTGTCTTCATGGTCCTTAAGCCCCTCAAAACTGTATCCTCAAGCCAGGTATCAACACACACGGTGAAGCTGTAATCTCTTTGTCAATACCTGGTGTGGTTATTCCTTTGTTTCTCTTAAACCTTCTCGTTATTTAGGTTAGGTTGGGTTAGGTTAGGTGTGTTTTAGTTTAGGTTAGGTTGGGTTAGGTTAGGTGGGTCCCTCTGTTGAGTTAATACCTGGTGAAGATGGCCCAACTAACTCACCTTTGATTAATTAATGCCTCCTTATAGGTAATAAAAGTAACGACAATATCGTCGAATTATTGGCTGGCTCTCTATATTAATTTACATATTCCTGCCACACATTTCACTAATAGTTAAAATATTTATTAATGATAATTTTTGCTCATCAGCGTACAGTCATCATCATCATCATCATCATCATCATCATCATCATCTGGGGTAGTCATATTAATAGCTATGGGTCTACGTGTCTCTAATAGCTATGGGTCTACGTGTCACTAATAGCTATGGGTCTACCTGTCATTAATAATTTTGGGTCTACATGTCAATCAATTACCTGTCTATAATTGACTTCATTATCCCCAGTCATCATCTACCTTCTAATGATGACCTTTATGACATCACATAACGTCCTTCTCGTCATTTTCTCAGTTTCATTTTTTTCCATAATTGACCTCACCGCCTAATTGCCCAATCTCAATGCCATCTGGACTAATCAAAATAGTTCCTGTAATATAATTCCCCTCCATGTGGTCGTCTAAGTAACTATTAAACCTGATCTTAGTTGATTTCTAAACGTATGTGTATAAAGATCTGTCACCAGTACCTCCTTCACCTACAACATATATCATTTTACTGTAGCATCCAGACTTGTTACAGTCTCACTACAGTATCGACGCCATTATGGACCGCATCTGTTTTGGGATGGGGGGTGGGTGGGGGTGGTTCCTGTTTAATGAGCCAATTAAGTCTATTCTACAAGTTAGTCTTTTAAGCTGAGGGACATAAAACATTCAGAGTGTGAAGTGAGATTATTTTTTGTTTAGAGTAACGGACGTGAGAGACAGACCCAGATATCTCTCAATACATAATGACAACAAGCACGCCCCCTACTGACAACACCAACGCCCCCTACTGACAACACCAACGCCCGCTACTGACAACACCAACGCCCCCTACTGACAACACCAACGCCCTCATTGATAACACCAACGCCTGCGCAACACCAACGCCCGCTACTGATAACACCAACGCCCGCTACTGATAACACCAACGCCTGCTACTGACAACACCAACGCCCCTTACTGACAACACCAACGCCCCTACTGACAACACCAACGCCCGCTACTGATAACACCAACGCCCCTACTGATAACACCAACGCCTGCCACTGACAACACCAACGCCTGCTACTGATAACACCAACGCCCGCTACTGATAAACACCAACGCCCGCTACTGACGAACACCAACGCCCCTGCTGACAAAACCAACGCCCGCTACTGACAACACCAACGCCTGCCATTGATAACACCAACGCCCCCTACTGATAACACCAACGCCTGCGACAACACTACATAACACCGCTACTGATAACACCAACGCCTGCTACTGATAACACACCCCCCTTTACTGACAACACCAACGCCCCTACTGACAACAACACCAACGCCCTGATGACAACACCAACGCCTCCTTGACAACATCACTTTTCGCTCCCTCATTATTAACAACACCAACGCCCGCTACTGACAACACCAACGCCCCCTGCTGACAACACTCCTCCATCACTTTTCTCCCTCAGTGTCCCTTCCATCATTATTTATCACTCCTCCATCACCATTCTCCATCAATGTCCTTCCATCATTATCCTTCCATCACCATTCTTGCTCGAGTATCCCTCCATCAGTATTCCCTCATCACTATTCCTTCATAAGTACTACTCTATCACTATTCATCCTTCATCAACGGGGCCTCAGAAGACTCGACCCTCCCTCCCTCCTTCTCCCCCTCGCCATTAACCCCCCCATCCTTATGCAGGCTACGGCGGTGGTGCCAAACTTCACCGTAATGGACCCCCTTCAACCTAATTTATTCACAATTAACTCCAAGGCAGAAAATCAGAATAACGAATATAAAAAAATAACCTCGATAAATTGAAGTTCATTAGCATCACCAGTCGCCCGGGAAATATTAAGACGACATCATAAAGAAGAACCAGATGGGGATAAATAAGAGTTTTGTTTTGACGGAGAAATGTGGCAATAGCGCAGCCGGTCTCTTAGGCATGAAACGGTGTCTGAGAAACCACTTAAGAGACCAGCGGCGCGGAACACGATCTGAACGTGCTGTGAACGTGTTGTGAACGTGTTTGAAAAGCCTACTACTCCACACAATTGGCCTCTATTTGTTGGTATCAAGTTGTTCGTAATGGGATAACTAATTGCCTAATAACAGATGAGACTGAGGGGCGTATCCAACACCTGCTTGGCTGCTGTTTATTCTCGCCTTTAAGTAGAGATGACAGTAGAGTTATTTACCTTCTTTACTCAACCCAGCTGATGACGGAGAGCTGGACACCTTAGGAAATACAGTACCAGCATTTGTAATACTGACTGACTGACTGACTGACTGACTGACTGACTGACCAAGAGAATTTTTATAGTTAGTTCACGCCCTTCAGATATCATAAATAGTTCTTGATATAAGCTCGTTTTAGGATATATAAAACACCTATATTTGTTTACATTGATATAAATATAGTAGAGAAGATAATATAATATACGAGGTGAGTACACAGGAAAATATAACTAATTGAATTTCTGTACAGGTAAACTTATACATTATTATACGTGGTTTATTTTTCTATTTCCGTTTGCCAGCGAATTTACCGGAATAGGGAGGAAGAAAAAGATGAAAATAGAATAAAAATAGGAAAGGAAAATATACGCACAAGCGAGCAAATCTTTTTAAAAAGTCAAATTGAATTTACTTCAACACAGCCGAGTGGGAAGGTAAAATTCCAAGGCGTCGAGGGGGACCGTGGCAAAACGAGGAACCTATTCTTATGTGTTGACGTAGATTTTCTTCTATTTCCCGTTTATTCCTATTTTTCTTATCTACGTCTCTAAATTAGCTAAAGTAATTTTATTTTTATTATCCCTCTCAGTTTTCTTTGTCTGTCTCTAAGTTTGTCTTTAATTTACTATATGGCTGGGAGTTTAAGGCTGACTAGGAGTCGTAAATGGTTAACCCAGGAGATGATGAATGATTATCTCACGAAGAGCTTGGATGAGATGAATATGGGGCTGGAGGAAGAGGAAGAGGAGGAGGAGGAGGAGGAGGAGGAGGAGGAGGGGAGGAGGGGGGAGGAGGAGGAGGAGGAGGAGGAAGAGGAGGAGGAGGAGGAGGGAGGTTGTGGAAGAAGAGGAGTGTATATATTCTGTATCTTCGGGGGAGTGACAAGTCTATTACAGTGTGAGGCAGCTTGGCGTCACCCTTCAGCCCTGGCCTCTAGCACCTCTCTCTCGACCTCCAGCACCTTCCTCCCGACCTACAGCAACTTTCTTCCGACCTCCAGCACCTTCCTCCCGGCCTCCAGCACCTTCCTCCCGACCTCCAGCACCTTCCTCCCGACCTCCAGCACCTTCCTCCTGACCTCCAGCACTCTCCTCCTGACCTCCAGCACCTTCCTCCTGACCTCCAGCACCTCTCCTGATCTCCAGCACCCCCATCACTCCAACCTGGCCTCCACCACCTCCCCCTTTCAACTACGGCCTCCAGCACTCCGTCCCTCAACCCAGGCCCAACACCTCTCCTCCCAATATCAGTACCTCTCTGGAGGCCCCGTCTCCCTACTGGGTACTGTCATGGTGTATGGGGGTGGAGGAAGAGAGAGAGAGAGAGAGAGAGAGAGAGAGGAGAGAGAGAGAGAGAGAGAGAGAGAGAGAGAGAGACTATACTGTTCTCAGTAGGTATTACTAATATCCAATTCATATTATTTACATTTTGGCTGTACTGTGTGTGTGTGTGTGTGTGTGTGTGTGTGTGTGTGTGTGTGTGTGTGTGTGTGTGTGTGTGTGTGTGTGTGTGCTTCATATTCTCTACCAATGTCCAAATTTCCCAAGAGAGGAACTCCTCCTACTAAAGTTTTAACGAATATCATGCGACCTGACCCCAGACTGGAGGACCCGGTGTGTGTGTGTGTGTGTGTGTGTAGTATCAAGCTTCAGCAGGTTGTCAATAACACTCAGAATCTCATAAACCAGGTGTGTGGTGGAGTCATTACCGGTAAGTGTGTGAGACGATGAACACGACAATTCACCTGTGACCAATTGACCTGACTAATTAATGCCACTACTAGACAAATCATTCAGCGGTCTGTAGTCAATCACTCAGCAGGCATTGACTCATTCTGTCGGGTCATCAAGTTCTCGGGCTGTCGGGCTCTCGGCACTGAAGTCACCCTCGGGGTTTAAGAATCTATAAACTCAGAATATATGAGGCGGGTTAATGCTGAATAGATTTTGAGCAGATAGCGATGTTATTTTACCTCCCCACCTCTCCCTCTCCCCACCCTCCCTCCTTCTCCCCACTCTCTCTCCCTCTCCCCACCCTCTCTCCCTTCCTCCACCCTCCCTCCATGTCACAACCTACTGAATATGACGTCACAATCGAGGATATATTACGTCACTATCCGCAATATATGACGTCAATGAAAATCCAAGAACGCATTTGGGGCCTCCTGTGGCAAGAAGCTCGGCCAAAATATGTTGCTTCTGTAATAGTGAGGAAGCCCTGAGTGGCGGGGACATGAGATGGGGAGGAGGTGGGGAGAGGGATGGGGAGGTGGTGGGGAGAGGGATGGGTAGGAGGTGGGAAGAGGGATGGGGAGGAGGTGGGAAGAGGGATGGGGAGGTGGTGGGGAGAGGGAGGGGAGGAGGTGGGAAGAGGGATGGGGAGGAGGTAGAGAGAGAGATAAGGAGGAGTGGGGGAAAGAGATAAGGAGGAGTGGGGGGAAAGAGATAAGGAGGAGGTGGGGGAGAGGGATGGAGAGGAGGTGGGGAGAGGGATGGAGAGGAGAGGGATGGAGAGGAGGGAGAGAGGGATAGAGAGGAGGTGGGGAGAGGGATGGGGAGGAGAAGAGAAGAAATGGATGGGGAGGAGTTAGGAAGACCAGTAAATGAGAGAGAACCTTCAGAGATACTTATGAGAATGAAACACACACACATACATATATACTCTCCCTTCTCCTTCTCTCTCTCACTCTGTCTCTGTCTCCCCTCGTCTCCTCGTCTCTGAAGGATCCGCAAGGACGATTCGGTCACTATTCATCTCTAGATCCTTAGCTGGACTTCTTATATATACACTATCTTGACTCCACCCCCATCATCCGCCGTCTCGCTACTTGGTCACCTGGACAACGAAGGTGGACCCTCTGGCAGCTGGTGTAGGTGGGTCTTCCCTCTTACCCACTCACCAGCCCCTTGTCTTGTAAGGACTCTGAGAGGGAAGACGGAGTGGAAGAGAGAGAGACGATGGGAGGAATGTGCCTGGGTATCCTGCAGAGCTATTAAGAAAACTGTCTTTATCCTGTAGATGTAAAGGATTGTTCCAGGGGTCTTCAGGAGTTTTATTTTTATACCTTCAGAGTTTGAGTTTTTTTTTGTCTCCATCAGTGAGGAGTTTAAGGAAAGTATTTCTAGCATTTAAGAAGATCAAAAAGGTTGTTTTTATTCAGTTCATTCTTTTCTTCTCCGGTCAATACTCAGAGACTTTATCAGTAGAAGACGACTGAGGTAAGGCTGAGATTATCGTGATACTCAACCTCCTCTCAGCTGTTGTCATGTCGTCCCTCTGAGCTGTAAACTGTTGTCATGTCGTCTCTCCACCCCTGTAAAGTATCGCCACGTCGACGACCTCCCTCTGAGCTGTGAGACGACGCTGCTAGGTTTAGACACCCTGATGATGAGAGATCCTCGTGTGGGGAGTAAATAATGTAGCAGTTAAATACTCCACTTTATACAGTGACTCAAACACGGCCCCCTACCCTCCTGTTTCCCTCTTCCTCCTTCTGTGATCCTCTTCCTCCTCCTCGTCCTCCTCCTCCTCCTCCTCCTCCTCCTCCTCCTCTTCCTTCTTCTCCTCCTCTTCCTTCTTTCTGTCACCCTCTTCCTCCTCCTCCTCCTCCTCCTGTTATCTTCTTCCCTCCTCCTCCTCCCCTCCTCCTCCTTCTGTCACCCCCTCCTCCTCCTCTTCTTCCATCTGTTACCCTCCTGCCTCCAGTCCCCCTATATCCTTCTCCCAACATCCTCACTATGTCAAATTCTCCTTCTGTCATCCCCCTCCTTCTTCTCTCACCCTCCCTCCTCCTCCTCCTCAACAAACCAGTAGTCAAAAACCGTATGATCTAACAGACAAACAAATAACTTGTCAGCAACAGCCATGCGGGGAATAAAGCTAAAATTTCAACACACGGCGCTAATTAAATATGTACTGTATTAAAATTTAAGGCTGAAAATTGCGTTAAAAATCATCTAAAACTCAGAGATTATTACCATCTTGGGCTTAATTAGAGAGAGAGAGAGAGAGAGAGAGAGAGAGAGAGAGAGAGAGAGAGAGAGAGACCTACCATAACAGCATCGCCCCGAGGTGTACTCTCACAGGTAGACGAGCTGACTGGGACACTACAAACAGGTCAATATTACATCGGCCGCTACCTGGGTAATTGGGATTATTTTCGCGGCTATATTGTCCCGAGGCAGTACTGTTGCCTGTTAATTGCCAATGTTGGGGGAGCAGTACTCAAATTGAAGTTGATGGCAGAGAGAGAGAGAGAGAGAGAGAGAGAGAGAGAGAGAGAGAGAGAGAGAGAGAGAGAGAGAGAGAGAGAGAGAGAGAGAGAGAGAGAGAGAGAGAGAGAGACAGACAGACAGAGAGAGTTTACATAAACAAACACTGCTCTGTAACCTTGTTCAAACCAGTGCCAGATGAATCTAACTTTTACTCCCTCCTCCCTTCCTCTCTCTCTCTTTCTCTATACATGCAAGCATAAAGAGAGAGAGAGAGAGAGAGGGGAAAAAGTTAGTTTCATCTGGCACTAGTTTGGTACAGAATACAAGAGTGTTTGTTAATACACAATAGTTAAGAAAAGTGTAGCGGTTCTCCCGGCAGTCAGGCACTCCAACCAGGCACCCTGAGTGGCTCATGAAGGAGGAAGGTCAGATCCACCTCACACACACACACACACACACACACACACACACACACACACACACACACACACACACACGATATTCCCGACAACTGTGAGTGGTGGAACAAGTCGGCAGTAGAGGTTTGGATCCCTTTTACTTGAAGCCCAAAGGGATTATGTATACAAATAAAGGTGTTTGGTGAGAGAAAGATCCTCTGTAGAGAGATGAAGAGAATAACGACATGAGAGAAGATAGAGAGAAGCTAGTGAACAAGAGAACTGGAACAGAGAATCGGATGAATGGTATTGTGTGAAACTTTTGAGAGACTTTTACAAACTGGATGTATTAATCCCTCTTTCTTTCCTTCCCATCCACCCCCCTCCTCTTCCTACTATATCCGTTCTCGTACCTCTTCCTCCTCTTCTTCCTCCTCCTCCTCCTCCCTTATATACCCTTCCTCCTCTTCCCATATTTATCCTGCTTCCTCCTCCTACTCCTTCATTCCTCCCATCTCCTCCTCCTCTATTCTCCCACCTCCCCATCTCCTCCTCCCACTCTTCCCTCCTTCTCCTCACCTCTCCACCCTCCTCCTCTATCCTCCCCTCTCTTCCTCCTACTATTCCCTCCCCTATCCTCTCCCCTCCTCCCTCCTCACCCTCCCACCTCCTCCACGACCTCCATGAGTATAAAAGCAGCACTCAAGGTGAAAAGGGACAAGGTTCACTAACTGGGGAGTACCTGAGAGCAAGAAATATGGCAGCGAGTGTTAAGTAGAAAGTCGTGTTTCTTGAACAATTTTGGGGAAAGTTGAAAGATGCGTTGATTCCTGGAGACTGGTAGTTGTGGCCGGTGCTGGAATATTGATGAGGGCAGGGAGACGTAGTATAGGCTTTCTGAGGACGAGGGAGGAATGGATGGAGACTTGTGAGCCAATAGTGTCTGGGTTTTATGTAATTGTAAAAAATAAAGTTAGGGATGATTGTTATAAAAGTTGTGATGATATTAACAAAAACAATGATACTGCTACTATAGGTATTGATTAACAACAACAACACCACCAACAACAACAATAAAAAACACCAACTACAAGAACAGTAATAATAATAATAATAATAATAATAATAATAATAATAATAATAATAATAATAATAATAATAATAATAATAATAATAATAATAATAATAATAATAATAATAATAATAATAATAATAATAATAATAATAATAATAATAATAATAATAATAATAATAATAATAATAATAATAATAATAATAATAATAATAATAATAATAATAATAATAATAATAATAATAATAATAATAATAATAATAATAATAATAATAATAATAATAATAATAATAATAATAATAAACATACACCACAATAATTACTATGAACCAAAACAATTCTCACCTCTGTTTTTTTTCTGGCGCGATCATCAGTAGTCAAGGGGGGGTGTTTGTGGAGCTGTGAGGCTTAGTGCAGTCACCGTAAACTGTCGGGTAGGAGGAGGAGGAGGAGGAGGAGGAGAGAGAGAGAGAGAGAGAGAGAGAGAGAGAGAGAGAGAGAGACTATGGTATTTCTAAACCTTCCCATCGATGATTGAGGAGAAAAAAAAGACTCCCGGTATCCAATTTCAATTTCCTCCCTGTTAAAGCGGAATTTCATTGACAAAACGAGAGAAATAAAGAATTTATTTTAAAATCTAACTTTGAAACCAACTGAACCGAAATAAATCTAACATTCTGAGTAAAAAAAAAAATCCAATTAATCCGTCAAACAGGTGACCCTATTAATACCTGAGGGTCGGCGACCATAGCCTCCCCACTGTGTTTTGTTGCTATCATTATTATTATTATTTACTATGATTATCTGTCACACTCTACCTCTTCTTTTACTCTATCCTTTTATCTACCTCTTTCCCTTCCTCTTCTGTTCTCCTCTTTTCCTCTTCCTCCACTCATCCTTCCCCACTGCCACAACCTTAATCCCATTCTGCCTCTCTCTTCACCAATCAGTTCTCTCTCTCACCACCAGGGTACCTCTTGGAGCCACACACACACACACACAACAGGTATCCCTCCGTGTGTGTTCTTTACCCCCCAACAACTTATCAAAATGACTCCTGAAGTGTTTGTCAAGGCAGTAACATAAGCATCAGGGTCTTACACGCCTGGTAACACCTCGCTGTAGTGACTTGAATTTTCCCCCGAGTCTTTAAGGCGGTGCGTTAGATGGGCCAACTAAAGGTGTCCTCTTTGGGGGTATTTCGTGATTGTATGTCCCAAACGAGTAGATGTCCTAAACGAGTAGATTGAAGTCCCAAATGAGTAGATTGATGTCCCAAACGAGTAGATTGAAGTCCCAAACGAGTAAATTGAAGTCCCACACGAGTAGATTGAAGTCCCAAACGAGTAGATTGAAGTCCCAAATGAGTAGATTGATGTCCCAAACGAGTAGATTGATGTCCCAAACGAGTAGATTGAAGTCCCAAACGAGTAAATTGAAGTCCCACACGAGTAGATTGAAGTCCCAAACGAGTAGATTGAAGTCCCAAATGAGTAGATTGATGTCCCAAACGAGTAGATTGATGTCCCAAACGAGTAGATTGATGTCCCAAACGAGTAGATTGATGTCCCAAACGAGTGGACCAAAGTTACCTTGTGATGAAAATCAACATACTGTACTTCACACTCTTAAGATATTCTCAAGGGTTACGCCTCACCTCATCAATCAATAAATATCAACAGTAAATATCAGTAGTAGCGGATGAAGAACAAATATTTGATAAAATTAAAGAAAAAACACCATCAAGCGCAATAATTAACAAAACGTAAAAAATAATAAATAGCTTAATAACTAAATAACAAATAACTAAACTAAATAAATAAATAAATAAATAAAATAAGTAAATAAATAAATAAATAAATAAATTATAGCAGCCTCGAGTATCACATCATTCTTTACACATTCTAAATTAAATATTAAACGTTCTGTTTCTCTAATCCCTCCAGCATCGTTCCCAGAGCCAAGGTGGAGGGCATCATTCATAGCACGAGTGACAACATCCCCTAAAAACACACGTATTCTAATGAAGGGCTTAGGCTGGTAAATATTCCCTTGACTCTGCTCTGGTAATACTTAATCTGGTGAGGTGAGGAAGGCGGAGTTCTTGGCTGGTACTACTAATAATAAAAATGATAATAATCTCTCCATCAGAACGTGGGAGGAAAATAAAACTCGTACACATAATTGGCAGCTTCTCGCGTGAACAACCATTCAATATTTCCTGTCACATTAAACTACAAACATTTACATAGTCACAACTTCCCAACACACATTTTCTTTTACGTTTATCCTTCAACAATTAAGAGTTTAATTCGCATCTCACTATCTCAGACTCACCATCACCACACTCACCATTATCAACACCATCCTCACACTCACCATCATCACTATACTCATCATCATCTTCACCACCACCATCATCACCACACTCACCATTATCACCACCATCCTCACACTCACCATCATCACTATACTCATCATCATCATCTTCACCACCACCATCATCACCACACTCACCATTGTCACCATCGTCACTATAGACAGGTGTTCTGACACTATCATCAGAAGAAGGTTAATTTAACTCGGCTTGTGGGAGACTACTGTACATCAGGAGTCCCCCAGGGAAATCAGGCGTCCCCTCAGCTTACGGATCCACCCATCGGGCCTCTGCCATACGATATTTGAGACTCGTCTTTGATATTATGTTGTGTGTGTGTGTGTGTGTGTGTGTGTGTGTGTGTGTGTGTGTGTGTGTGTGTGAGAGAGAGAGACAGAGAGAGAGAGAGAGAGAGAGAGAGAGAGAGAGAGAGAGAGAGAGAGTGAAATAAATAGATCATTATTATAAAAGGAGTAAGAATGACTTTATATCCTATTGAAGAAATAAGAATGAGTTCATATATTATAAGAAACGTAATAATGAATCCATATAATATAAATAACAAGTTTCACCCAGGAGATAATTTAAACCATAAAACAATATATAAATAAAAGTTAAATTAATGTTTTAAGCTTGTTATCCATCGTCGGGAGAACAATAACATAAACTTGGTGTTGATCCTGGCTGGTCCTTCGTGAACACAGCACCCAGCGGCCTTGGAGGAGGGGGGGGGGGGCAGCCAGCTTTCAACACCTGAATAGTTACAGTGACGGCAGAAGCTCTCAAAGATGCAGAGCCGCCCTTCTGAACGCTAAAAGGACGGCGCCCCTGAATATCTACTACTCAGCCTAGGACCAGATTCACAAAATATGTCGTTTGTTTGTTTTTGGTTTTTGGTTCCTTTACTATTTGGTGTTAAAAGACTGTATTTAATGTGTCTTAACTTGGGCAATTAGACAGAGCTTACTAATGTCCGAATTGAGATGCCGAACTCGGAATCTACCCTAACTTAGCCAAGCTTCTACGTAGCCTTATTTCACCCTGTTAAGTCAGGTTGGATTAAAATTGGTTAGGTTAAGTTATTCGTAAGGTTAGGTTAAGTAAGGCTATGTCAAGTTAGGTGTACAGCAGCTTTGAATAAATTAGATTATAGTCTTTTCCTTAGCACCCCCCACTCTCCTCTCATCCCTCACAAGAAGAGATCAACAAATCGGTACACCTTAAAGCGATAACATTAAACAACAACAGCAATAAAAATCCCAAAACACATTATAATGATCGGCTGAACACAATCCTGACCAGGCGATAGGAAATACCAATCGTTTCGGTCTCTGATTAACTAAATAACCCAGCTGTTCGTCTGATGGGGAGCACATTTTCCGTACACCGAGAAGGAAATCAGAGAGGAAATCAGGACGGTGAAGTGGCAAGTAAACTCTGTTAGCGGGGGTAGTGGTCTTGATCAACACTCAGGTCACACTCCAGCCGCCTCCT
>NW_024745073.1:8959418-8974418 GCF_018991925.1 Homarus americanus | reverse complement strand
TCGGTGTTTATGTCTGTATGTGTGTGTGTATTAGATTTTGTGGTTGAATGTGGGTGGGTCAAATCCGTAGACTTGCATAGATGTATATGTGAGTGTGTGTGTGTAAGTGCTTGTTTATTTTATGCTTGTAGAGAGACCTACCGTACATCTTCTTTAAGGTGGTAGGCAGGTGATGTTAAAAATGCTCTTTAATTAAACTCAGTGTAGAGTGACTTGTCCCGTCACCACTGTGTTTACCTGGTGATGGGTGTACAGTTACACTCACACCCCGTGCACCTGTACTGTATACCCACACCTGTACACTCACACCCCGTGCACCTGTACTGTATACCCACACCTGTACACTCACACCCCGTGCACCTGTACTGTATACCCACACCTGTACACTCACACCCCGTGCACCTGTACTGTATACCCACCACACACACTCACACCCCGTGCACCTGTACTGTATACACACCTGTACACTCACACCCCGTGCACCTGTACTGTATACCCCACCTGTACACTCACCCCGTGCACCTGTACTGTATACCCCACACCTGTACACTCACACCCCGTGCACCTGTACTGTATACCCACACCTGTACACTCACACCCACTTGCACCTGTACTGTATACCCACACCTGCACACTCACACCCCGTGCACCTGTACTGTATACCCACACACCTGCACACTCACACTGTGCACCTGTACTGTATACCCACACACCTGTACACTCACACCCCCGTGCACCTGTACTGTATACCCACACCTGTACACTCACACCCCCACTTGCACCTGTACTGTATACCCACACCTGCACACTCACACCCCGTGCACCTGTACTGTATCTGCACTCACACCCCGTGCATCTGTACTGTATACCCACACCTGCACACTCCCCTGTGCACCTGTACTGTATACCCCACACCTGTACACTCACCCCGTGCACCTGTACTGTATACCCACACCTGTACACTCACACCCCTTGCACCTGTACTGTATACACACCTGCACACTCACACCCCCGTGCACCTGTACTATACCCACACCTGTACTCACACCCCGTGCACCTGTACTGTATACCCACACCTGTACACTCACCCCGTGCACCTGTACTGTATACCCACACCTGTACCCTCACACCCCGTGCACCTGTACTATACCCACACCTGTACACTCACACCCCGTGCACCTGTACTGTATACCCCATACCTGTACACTCACACCGTGCACCTGTACTGTATACCCACACACCTGTACACTCACCCCGTGCACCTGCTGTATACCCACACCTGTACCTCACACCCCCGTGCACCTGTACTGTATACCCCACACCTGTACACTCACACCCATGCACCTGTACTGTATACCACACACTCACACCCCCGTGCACCTGTACTGTATACCCCACACCTGTACACTCACACCCCGTGCACCTGTACTGTATACCCACACCTGTACACTCACACCCCGTGCACCTGTCTGTATACCCCACACCTGTACACTCACACCCCGTGCACCTGTACTGTATACCCTGTACACTCACACCCCGTGCACCTGTACTGTATACCCACACCTGTACACTCACACCCCCGTGCACCTGACTGTATACCCACACCTGTACCTGCTGCCTGTATACCCACACCTGTACACTCACACCCCGTGCACCTGTACTGTATACCCACACCTGTACACTCCTGTGCACCTGTACTGTATTCCCCCACCTGTACACTCACACCCCGTGCACCTGTACTGTATACCCACCTGTACCTCACACACCCCGTGCACCTGTACTGTATACCCACACCTGTACACTCACACCCGTGCACCTGTGACTATACCCACACCTGCCTCACACCCCGTGCACCTGTATGCCCACACACCTGAAGTGTATGCCTGGGAGAACCATCATGCGCGGGGAGTGAGATAACAGGGGAAGAGATAAGGAGGGAGGAGGAGAAGAGACGGAGGAGGGAGGAAGACAGGAGAACTGAAAAGGAAGAGGTGATAAGAGGGTGGGGAGGGAAGGAGGGGGGAGGGAGGAGAAAAAGAAGGAGGAGAATAAGGAGGAATATGGAGGAAGACAATAACACCAGGGTGAGCCGGAGTGATGATGATTAAGAGGCGAGGAAGGAAATGGTAAAAGGGAGGAAGAGAATAATGATGGAAGGAGAGTGGACCAGTATATATATGTGTGTGCGTGTGTGTGTGTGTGTGTGTTGTGTTTTGTGTGTGTGTGTGTGTGTGTGTGTGTGTGTGTGTGTGTGTGTGTGTGTGTGTGTGTGTGTGTGTGTGTGTGTGTGTGTGTGTATCAAGCGAGGAAATATAAAACATACAACACATCCCTACTGCTGCCTGCTACTACTACCTGCTGCCTCATTAAGCAGGCAGTAGAGTAACAGAAGAGTGAATACCATTATGTGTTAATGGTGTATGTCTCAATCTAAACCTTCACTGAACTGTACTCCACCATTAGCGTTGCTCTACCTCATGGCTGGCGAGTCTCTGCAGGAGTGATAATGGTTCCACCCAACACCTGTATATTAACCTGTTGTTGATGATGGCTACACTTCCTGCCTAGTATGTTAACATTTTTAGAGTTATTTAGTAATTTTAGAGTTATTTAGTCATTTTAGAGTTATTTAGTAATTAACAAGGATATATTACTATTACTCCTCCCTGCTACTTCACCCTAAATATTTCATTACTCGTTTATAAAATATTTATTGAAAATTTCCTTGAGGGTAAGAAGGGCTGAGAGTGTTCACCTTATCTCCCAAACATTATTGACACATTATCCGCTCTCTCTAAGTCTTCATAAAGGCTTCTCTTTTAAAACTAACTACAATTATATACTGAAAAAAAAAATTAGGAATCAAGATTTTTTGTTTAATCTTATAATGAAACCGTAAAGATGCTATTATTGTCCAGAACAAATTAAGAGAATATATTTTTCCTTGTGGTTTAAAAGAGTAATATACAGATAAATCCCTTTTATACAGATTGT
Source organism: Homarus americanus (assembly GCF_018991925.1). Classification (NCBI taxonomy): domain Eukaryota; kingdom Metazoa; phylum Arthropoda; class Malacostraca; order Decapoda; family Nephropidae; genus Homarus; species Homarus americanus. The sequence continues at coordinate 8,971,424 of NW_024745073.1, read as the reverse complement.
GGAGAATACTATATCCAGTTATTCTTTTATCGTCACATTATCACAGGGTAAAACTTCCACGCCTGTTGTCCTAAACTAACATAAACACTCACCCCAATAACACGTCACATATTCCTGTCAACTAAATTCATTGAAACGGATTCTAGTTTTTTCTCTCTCTCTCTATCCCATTTTTTTAGAGTTTTTTCTATAAATATTAAAAGTGTGGGAACAAGAGTTAATCTGAAAACACTATTGTCAATGTTGCTTTTGTTTTACTCTTTTAACCCCTAAGACAATGCTTCCACTATCCTCTTACAGCTTACTTCCCTTCATCCTTAAATTGTTCAGCATGTGGCAGTGACTAGGATATTGTCTAGTGTATGTATGTAGGAGTTTATAACACATTACTACTACTAATACGACTACTACTACTATTATGTATGTATGTATGTATGTATGTATGTATGTATGTATGTATGTATGTATGTATGTATGTATGTATGTATGTATGTATGTATGTATGTGTTCTAATAGGATATGTTACTAAAATTTAGGAACTACAATAAAGGCATGAGGACTTCTGCCTCTACCTGTCTTCCTCTCTGTCTGTCTGTCTCTCTCCGTCCCTCTTCTCTCTCTCTCTCTCTCTCTTCCCCAATTCTATTCTTGTTCTCCCTCTATTATATCCTCTTGTGTTTTTATCTTCCTCCCTTTTATATAATCGTATTTTCTTCCATCCTCTGTTACCCTTCTAATCTCTCTCTGTATTTCTGTCTGTCTGTCAGCCTTTCTCTCTGTCTGTCAGTGTGTATGTGTGTGTCTCTGTCTCTCTGTCTGTCTGTCCCTGTCTTCATATTTCTCTCCCTCTTCTTTTAATTTTCCTCTCCTCTCTTTCCTTCTCTCTTCCCCCTTCCTTCCCCTCCTGTCTCCTTTCTCTCCTCCTCCCGTCATCCCTCTCTCTCCCCCATCTCCCTCCTCCCCCCCTACGTAGGGTGTTCGGTGCTCCTGTCTGACGTCACGTTGAGAAGTTGTCGTCATTAGAGAAGAGTGGTCGGCTCTCCTCTCTGACTGCCTCCATATCTTCTCTCTCCTTATCTCCCTCCTCCTCCTCCTTCCCTCTTCCCTCATCCTGTCCGAGTTTTCCCTATCTTCCATCTTCATTATTTTCCTTCCTTTATCACACTCTGTTTATCCATTGGCCTTCATTCCTGTATTTATCATCATCTGTGTCTGTTGTCACCGTTGATCGCGTCATTCAACTGTTTGTGTACAATACTATGGTCCGTCCTAACTCTATTTCTTGGACTCTTTCTGCTTTAAAAGGTCATTTCAGGGGTACAAAGGTTAGGTTAGGTTAAAGAGATCGACTCACTCATTACTATCACTCTACCATCACTTCCTTAACGACATCGACCCTTAACGTGTGATTATGCCTCAGGATCATAACTCAGGGGGAGATAATAATAAAATAAGATTATTACACCAATAAGACTCTCCGAAATAAATAGCTTTAATGTCCGAAGAACTTACCCCAAATAGAGACATAAAGAAGATGGAGGAGTAGAAGGAAGGAGGGGGAATAGGGAAGAGGGAGGGAGAGAGGAAGAGGAGGAGAAGAGGAAGAGGGTAATGGAGGAGGAAGGAAGGAAGAAACAGAGAGAAAAGAATAAAAAGAATAAAAAGAATAGAGAGAAAGAGAGAGAGAGAGAGAGAGAGAAGAGACAGAGAGAGAGAGAGAGAAGGAGAAGTTGGTTGAATGCAAATGAGATGAAGACGATAAATGTCACAAAAATGCTGAGGATATGAAGAAAAAGAAAATCCCCAAAGAAGAAAATTTTTGACCCAGAATCAGAAATACATCGTCGGCCATTTTTGTCTTTAACTAATCTTAAGTGAACGTATCTACAGTAATTAAGGTAGAATCTCAGAGTAGTGGTCTTTTATCTGGTTTTAAGTGAACGTAACTCGTTAAGGTAGAGTCTGTCAGAACAAACAATCCTCAATGTGTTTAGACATTCGATACTTTAATAAATTCTAGCAACAATTGATATATAAAGAGGAGAATCTTTTTCTATATAACAACTGTATTTATTCCTTATTACAGCTCCTCACGAACAAGAACACAGACAGGTTCTATCACTGTCAGTTGAAGTATCGTCAGTCACTTAGACACAACTACAAGATGTTATTGTTCAAGCAAAGTGTCAGTATGTTAGCTGGCCATTCTAGGCTTGTTGGTCAGGCCAGGGACAGGGTGAAGTCAGGCCAGGGACATGGTGAAGTCAGGCCAGGGACAGGGTGAAGTCAGGCCAGGGACAGGGTGAAGTCAGGCCAGGGACAGGGTGAAGTCAGGCCAGGACATGGTGAAGGCAGGGACAGGGTGATCAGAGGGACATGTGAATCAGGCCAGGGACATGGTGAAGTCAGGCCAGGGACAGGGTGAAGTCAGGCCAGGGACATGGTGAATAGCGGGTTTTCTTTTCAAGGACAATATTGTATAGCGATACCATAGTTAAGTGGAATGAGGAGGAACAGAGATGATAAGAGAAATAAACAAGAGTTACTGATTTACAAATAAACCTTTAGCCATTTAATGGACAACGTAGATAACTTTAACGGAGAAGCAATAACAGAAGACCCTCGATCTTATGAGAGAAGAGAGCTGCCAGCACTCGAATTATTGCTCAACAAAGTGAAGGAGTTGCCTCGCCCTTCCTGCTGTCCGTCTAATTGACAACTGATGGCCAAATGAAGTCGAAACCTTGGCATCTCTGTGTTGCGCGATTCAGCCAATCAGAAGCCCAGACAGAATGATTTAGGGAGGAGCTTATTTCATCCATCATTAGGTTAAGTTCCTCAGTACACTTTTCATGACATAATATTCTTGTAGTTTTAGCATGAGTCAGTAGTTTAGATGGTTCTTACTGTACATCGACCAACACGAGAAAACTTTAATGTACGAATGTTTGAGGATCCATCATAGTGAAGTAGATGATATGTTCTTACAGCCTCAGATACGATGAAAAGCTTACAGATAAACCTCTGAGAATTCATGTTAGTTCAATCAGTGACCCAGTTAGGTACGTTCCTGCAGAGACTAATATAGCGATTATAGCAGATGGCAAGATTTTGATGATTATAGAAGATCATATTATAGGTTGGTCCTCCGGGTGTGACGAGAGTGAAGACATAAGGAGGAGATAAGAGCGGGAGGAGGCTGACGCGGGCAATGAATCTGTGGCTGGGAAGACACAGAGATGGAACGAGAGAGATCCTTGATGATAGTGGGAAGGTGAGGGACAAGGGAGGAGAGGGAGAGAAGGAGGTGGAAGGGCGGGAAGGTGGAAAGGTGAGCGGGTGAAGAAGGGTTGAGAGAGAGAGAGAGTAGAAGGAGGGTTCAGAGAAAGCCAGTTAAGAAGAAAAGGTGAAAGGTTGAATAAGCAATAAACATTACGACCTAGTGAACGGTGCATAATAACCATGATAGTTGAATCCTCCCAGACATAAACAATTGCCTCATGTATATTTTCCCATCCAGGGGAGTCAGGGGCGAGCAGTGGCAGTGGACCTTCAACCGGAAGGTAAAAATGTCAGGGATCTTTATTTGCCAATATTTAAAATTCACAGGAAAATATGGATTTTCAAGCGGGCAGGAGAGGACGGCGGGCCACCTGCCAGCCAGACCTGTCGATAGTCGCCAGCCTGCAGTCGATACCCAGGCGAGGAGACCACATACCACCACATACCACTGTCACCACCACATGCCACTGTCACCACCACACACCACCACCACTGTCATCACTACCACCACACACTACCACCACACCACTAGACATCCATCCATCCAACCATCCACACACACACACACACACACACACACACACAGACACCCATCCAAACAGTTGAGTCTACAATAGATTAACCAAGCCAGACGAGAGCAGCGTAAATAGAAGACCAAAAGAACTACCAAGTTATCCTAGGTAATGTGGCCGCTATAGATACTGGTTCTGAACTCCTACAATCCCTACAAGTCCTACAAGATCAACAAGTCCTACAAGTCCTACAAGTCCTATAGCAGCTGGGAGGAAGATTGACCACTTACTGAACGAGACTAAATAAACAGGAGATTCAACAGAAGAATAAATCCTATTAACTGATGATATTGACGCTGATGTTTTTATTCTTTGTTTCTAAGAGTATTGAGCGGAAATATAATGGATTCAGATGACTAGATCCTGTGTTTTAGATGGTTGATATGACGGTAGGGTAGGGTAGGGTAGGGTGTGTGTGTGTGTGTGTGTGTATGTGTTTTGTATGAGTGTGTATGTAGGTGTGCATGTATGTATGTATGTATATTGTGTTAGTGACGGGAGGACACAGCTCGTTGGGTTAGATATAAACACCGCCTCACCTCCTCCCGCTCCTTCTGTAAATGACTCGAGACAGTAGGTGGCAGCCGTGAAGATAAACAGATAATTTCTTCAGCACCATACACCACCCTGTTGATGAAGGCTCACAGCACCATACACCACCCTGTTTATGAAGGCTCACTCACAGCACCCTACACCACCCTGTTGATGAAGGCTCACAGCACCATACACCACCCTGTTGATGAAGGCTCACAGCACCATACACCACCCTGTTGATGAAGGCTCACAGCACCGCCACACCACCCCCTGTTGATGAGGCTCACAGCACCGCCACCACCCTGTTGATGAAGGCTCACAGCACCGCCACACCACCCTGTTGATGAGAATCGCTCACAGCACCCATACACCACCCTGTTGATGAAGGCTCACTCCTGGCACCGCCCTGTTGATGAAGGCTCACAGCACCACTTACACCCACCCCTGTGAGTGGGGGCTCCTCCCGCTTCCCTTAGCACCATACACCACCTTGTTGATGAAGGCTCACAGCACCATACACCACCCTGTTGATGAAGGCTCACAGCACCATACACCACCCTGTTTATGAAGGCTCACTCACAGCACCATACACCACCCTGTTGATGAAGGCTCAACAACACTCAGCCTCAGGGCAGGTTGTGGCTCACATCTCTAACACCTGGTACAGTCTCCTGTATAATTTGCCTCCTTGGGTGATATATATCCCATGGGGAATATTTCTTTGTTTTAACCTGAGAGACAAGAGTCGTGAGCTTCAGTCGATGTTTTATATGACCCAGAAGGTTAAATAATAGTGTGGTGGGACAGTGTGGCGGAATGGTGAATGTTGCCACACTCACCACACCACTGTGGCACTCGCTACTCCTAGAACCACCAATCTCACTTAACCTCACGTCACCTAACTTAATCTAACCTATCTTAACCTAACCTATCACTACGTTATGATATTTTAGGTGTAAGTTACGTAGCGTGGAATTATGATAGGTTAGGTTAGGTTAAATTAGGTTAGGTTGGGTAGATTCCGTTCAGTTATGTCAGTCTGGGTTCTGTTATGTGAATATGTACAAGATTAGACTATTAATATTATCACGATCCACAAGTCGAGGATAAACACAAGTAAAGTTATAGTATATTGTGATCAACTGAGTCCTGGTAGCTGGAGAATTGAAATACCTGAGTTGTTTACACTTGTGGACCCACGCTCACACGAGCACTCACGCGAGCACTTTAGAGATAAATATATGTTCTCACGCGAGGAGTTAAGTACACACACACACACACACACACACACACTAAACACTGCACTCATTAGTGACTCGTAATTAAAGAGCATTAACTTGGGCTTCACCTCTGCTTCGTTTAATTACAAAAAAATCATTTTCCATAGAGGTGAGACAACTTGCCCGGCCTGATGGTGTTATAAGAGGCGCCGGCCGCCCAGGTATTTTTAATTTTCTCTCAAGACAAAGGTGTTCCTTGAGCGGCAGGTGAGAACCCAGCAGAGAGGAACTGACGGCGGTGAAGACTCTTCTCCTTCTCCTCCTACTTATTCTCCCTCTCCTCTTTTCCTTTTCCTCCTCCTCCCACTCTTCTTCGACTCCTCCTCCTACTTTTTCTTCTCTTTTTCCTTTTCCCCTCATCTTCTATTTTACCTTGTCCCGTTTACTTCCACACTTTATCCTTCCTTCCTCTCCTCCTTCATCCTCCTTCCTTCCTTCCTTCTCCTCCTCACCACGTACAGTACACTACACAGCAAGACACGACACACCTCAGACTGTGGTCCGCTTTTCCTCTCCTCAGATCGTGGCAGATTGTGAAGGATTATAAAGCTTAGAATAAGATCCCGAGGAATTTGTGGGATTTAGAAGATTAGTTGCTTATTAGTCGGCCCCTTAAGATATGTAGGTCCACCCCTCCTCCCTCACCCTCCTTCCCCGGTGGGTAGGAAGGGAGACAGGGAAGGAAAGGAGGAGAGAAGCAGGAAGGGAGAATAGGTTGAATGTGGTTGAATGTGGGGTGCGCCAAGTCCGTAGACTTGATAGAGAAGGAGAGGGAGGGAAGGATTCAGGGAAGGATGTAGATAGGGGAGGAACGGAGGGGAGATAGGGGAGGGGGAGTAGTGAGGGAGGTAGGTAGGGAGGGATGAGTATACAAAAAATAATGTTATAGGTACGACTAAGAGATTTAATAGGATTTAGAAGTAGAATTTGGTTTCATTGAGTAAATTATCCAGAATTAAGTTATATTATGGTTTATATTTATGATACATACATACATACATACATACATACATACATACATACATGTGCAGTAGTAAGTAGTACTCGTATGTCACAATACACCTTTATGGAACCTTGACATAACAAAGGTGAATGAGGGTTACGTAACTGAGATTCCTCTGTGACAACACGGGAGAGGGGTAGGAGGAGGATAGGGGCTAGTTATTGGAAGAAAGAGGAATAGAAGATATAGAGGGAAATGGAAGAGGAGGAGGAGGGGGAGGATAAGTAACAGGAGGAGGGGGATGGAGGGGTAAGGGGTAAGGGGAAAGGGGAGGGGGAAGGATGGCATGAGGGGCGGCCTGTCCACTTAGAGGTAAATGATTATCTGGGACCTTAATGTAAACACGAGAGCACAATCATAATGTGTGTTTGTGTGTGTGTTTGTGTGTATGTGTGTGTGTTTTCTCAGTTCCTTCTTCTATTCCCGTTATCGCTCACTGATACAGACACGAACAACCCCAACAGAGACACGTTTCACCTCATCCAGAACCTCCCCAGAACTTTCTCATCTATCTAAGACCTTCCTTGGATCTTCCCAAGACCTTCACATCCGTCTAGGACCTCTGAAGTACCTTCACATCCAACCAAGACCTCCCCAGCACCACCCTCCTTCATCTAGGACCTCCCTGGGTCTTCCTCCCCAGACGTGCAATAAGAAAGGAGAACATCCGTTTGAAAACAGCGTCGACAAGACCTCCTGAAAAATGCAGACGAGGGAATGAAAAGTGTGAAAGGGCTGGTGTGTGCTCTGGCCTCCCGCCTCCATTGTGCCGCTGTCCGGAGACCTCCTGCCGTGGGGGAACAGGGGGGCCAGGGGCTGGTAGGGGAACAGGGGGTGAGGGTTTGGTGGGGGAGCAGGGGATGAGAGGTTGGTGGGGGAGCAGGGGGTGGGGGAGTAGGGGGTGAAGGAGGTGTGGGGGAGTAGGTGGCGAGAAGTTCAGGGGGGAGAAGGGGATGAGGGAAGCGCGAGGGAGGCGTGGGGAGCACGGGAGGAAGGAGGCGTGGGGAGCAGGGGGGAAAGGTGGCGTGGGGGAGCAGGGAGTGAAAGATGAAGGTTAGAGATAGAGGAGGTATGGGCCAAAGATGGAGGGGACATGGGTTAGGGATGGATAGATACAAACTACAAGGATAAGAATCACGAACTTAAAAAATATCCCCCAAACACGACTCTGTCTCAAAGAAAAAGTACCACTACTAAATTACTTCCACAGAAAATGGGAAACGGAAGTGAGGAAAATAATAATAATAAACCTCTAGAAAATGGGTCACGCAAAGAATGGGTCATCAAGATTCTGTGTCGTAAGATAAGATAGTTTTTGTGGGTCTGAAAAAGTTCCCCTTGGTAATGAGGAAGGAGACATAATGATAATAAGATAATATTGAAAATGGATTGTGGTCTCGGATGAGGGACTTTCATTTGCATATAGTGTATGAAAGGTCCATGGTGTGGCGGTGGGTCGGGAAGGGGGTGTTGGGGACGGAGGTGGGGTGAGGGTAGGGAGGTTATATTCCTAATCTTCTACTAGAGGGTGGTATGATGTAGAGTCTTTAAGGGAGTATAATCATAATGTCTATTTCAGGGTAGGTATAACACGCTAGGGGAGTGGAAGGCAATATGGATATACCACATGAAATCTTCTCATGGCTAATATACAGTAACACACACACACACACACACACACACACACACACACACACACACACACACACACACACACACACACCAAAAGACCTCCAAATTATTAATAACAAGCAGTAGACATTTAACCTAATGACTCAGGGGAGAGAGAAGGAGAATATATGAAGCACTGGCTCACAACACACCGCCACAACCGCGTATTAGATGCAAGACAAAGGAGGTAAAGCAAGTGAGAGGAAGAAGTGTGAATAATTTAGGATAGCGGGAGACGGGACACAGCGGCGGAGTCTAGAGTCAACAAACGCGACAACAAGGCCCTTGTACGTACGTCTCTCGCTTGGGACGGTTCACCTGGGAGTCGTGAGAGGGTACCAACACACTTACACACACAGACACACACACACATATACATATACTCACACACCGCACACGAGAGGAGGTGAGATGAGAGAAGGGGTGGATATGTGAGAGGAAACAATAGAGGAGGGTGTATGCGTGTTTATATGAGGTAGATATATATGCAAGGGGGCCTATGTACAGTGCGTCTCTCGCTCGGGAAGTATCATCTGGTACTTGTATAGAGGGAGGGAAAACACACACACACCACACAAGAGGGAGAGAGGGAGAGAGGGGGGAAGGGGGAGGGGAGGGAGAGAGGTAGAGAGGAGAGAGAAAGGTAGAGAGGAGAGAGAGAGGGAGAGAAGGAAGGCGGGAGACAGGGAGGGAGGGAGAGGCAGGGAAGGGGGAAGGATAATGATAAGCATGAGAGGATATACACATGTGGATATATATATCCAGGGAGGATATGATGGGATCAACTGTGGCCAAGAATAGGTTACAGCTTCTCTTATGCTGTGTTTTGTTGTACGTCTGGCAGAGCAACTAATGATCTGTCAGTGGTTCAGTCAGTCAGTCAGTCAGTGTCTCTTGAAAGGCGATAATTGGGATGACAGGCGCAGTAAGAAAACAATAATAGAATATTGAGAAACAAAATAAAATTATTGTATTGTATTACGAGATTAAGACGCAGAACACAAATAATTACATCACATCCAGCAACGTTATCTATACAGTTAACACCTCCCTCCCTCACACACACTTACACACACACACCTCCCTCACACACACACACACACACCTCCTCCCTCACACACTTACACACACACACACACTCCCTCCTCACACACACCTTACACACACACTCCCTCTCACACACACACTTACACACACACACACTCCCTCCCTCACACACACACTTACACACACACACACCTCCCTCCCTCACACAAACTTACACACATACACCTCCCTCCCTCACACACACTTACACACACACACACACACCTCCCTCCCTCACACACACTTACACACACACACACACACACACAAACACACGCACACACACTGAACCTACCTGAAACATCCTGCTGTGACAACCTGAACACAGAAAGTTAATTACTCCCTCAGTATAATAAGACAACAAGGTAGAGCTTTTAATAGAAGGCAACATCGGCTACGACAGACACAAAGGCACCCATTATTGTTGTACCTCTAGGGAGGGTGAGGGAGGGGCAGGACCTGACCTCCAGCTTCTAATATCGTGAATGTAAGGCAATATTCTCGTATTGACGGTGTGTAGTGTGCTGGACTCTCCTGATCTTGTCGCTCCTGTAGCTTGAGGGGGTCGCCGAGAAGGACACTTTAAGACAATACAATACATTATATCCTGTAAAGGGATTCTGAAAAGGTTTAAAAGTTGTGGCTAGTTGTTGAGGTGGTCGAGCAGGTGAGAGATGAACCAGGAAAACTAGAATGAAATAGAGACAGAAGAAATGTTTAAAGGAATAAAGTGGAATGAAGAAAATTTGGAATGAAAGGTAATGCAAGATGATGATGATGATGATGATGATGATGATGAATATAGAATAATAAAAAAGACAAAAGAAGACACGGAGAAATTTTATCTTTATAATAGGAAAATAGTGAAAACCCCAGAGCTGTAAGAGGAAGAGTCAATACAATATTGAAAGACAATAAAGACCTTTTGAGAGGAAATTGGAATTGATGGCCTTGATACACACACACACACACACACACACACACACACACACACACACACACACACACACACACACACACACACACACACACACACACACACACACACACACACACACACACACACACACACACACACACACACACACACACACACACACACACACACACACACACACACACACACACACACACAAACACAACCTGACTATCATTAACACCCAACCTCCAGTAATAATGAATGTAATATATTAGAAAAATAAAATATTCGAAAATACCTAAAAATAAAAAAAATAAAACACCTACAAAGGTCACGAGCAGAAAAAACAAACATTTATATAAAAATCCCCATTAAAAGCAGCTCCTATGTAAAAAAAACTAAAAACTAAAAAAGATTGCTGTCGTTTCATGAGGTTGTAAAAAAAAAGAAGAAGCAATACCTCCCTGGTCGTGAAAAATGGGACGAGGCAATAAGCAATCGTGAAAAAAACTCACCTGAAACATTGTGTGTCTACGAGAACACCAGATAACACACTGAACCAAAACCAATAACCAAAACAGATAGAATTAATGTCATGAGGAAATTGATCGTTAGTTAAAGAGAAGAATTATATAGATATTACTCTCACTCACTCACTCACTCACTCACTCACAGAAAGACAGACAGACGCACGCACGCACGCACCCACACACTCACACACACACACACACACACACACACACACACACACACACAGACAAAAACACAAGATCAAAGGCTCCTCAGCGGGACACCATTATCTCTTTCTAGTGAGGCAGACGACGGGAGAGAAGTGTAAAAATGGTGTCACTACCACCACTACCTTCTCTACCAACAACAACAACCACCTTTACTACCACCTATACCACCACTACCACCACCTCAACCAATAGTGTGGTGAGGGAATCTTAGACAGTAAATTATATATACTTTCTGTTATACGAGGAAGACGAACATTACATCCGTCTGGCCCTTATACATATATTTTTAACCTCATAACAAGTAATAAAAAAAAAACCCACAATTTTATTTCACTCAGATGACGAAAACTTTTGAAAATTATATTTTGGAATTTTTAATGGAATTTCTAGTTTTGTGTTGGATTCATTAAGAGTTCTGGGAAACGAGGGAGTGCAAATTACGTTCATTGGGGAAAGTATAGTTATTTTAGCTTAATTTAGAATAGCCTTGAAGTTAAATAAATTCAAGGTAACGAGGGTACTGTACAGCATATACTTATTACTGGGAGGACCAAACATACACACACACACCTGATACAACCCATTGGAAAATATGAACTGACCTTCCATTGAGAGTTCATAAGACCTGCAGTATCAGTGAAGAGATGATTTGGTCATAACAGCTACCATCGTCCGCACAAACCTTATTAAAAGGAAAAAGAAAATTAGGTGGAATTAATCACAGGACCCGGAATCAGCACTGGATTTTCATGCGGATATAGTGGATATGGTTAAATGTGTGGATGGTATGATTTGGTTAGGTTAAGTTAGGTTAGGTAGAGAGATAGTTAGAAATATACGTTAATAGTAAATTATGACGATAGCGAGAGTGAAGGTGTTACTTTGTGGCGTGGGAAAAAACAGCAGGTCTCTGGGGAAA
>NW_024745073.1:8951918-8954418 GCF_018991925.1 Homarus americanus | reverse complement strand
AGAGTGAGAGACGAGAGAAGGAGTAGGAGGAGAAGGTGATAGAGACGAGAGTGAGGTGTTGACAGTGGCTGCACGGTAAGTGATGTATTGTGACAGTCTAAGGTGCATTTTCGGATCCATTTCATACCCATCCATCACTAGCAGCAGTGACCAGCAGTCACTAGCAGCAGTGACCAGCAGTCACTAGTAGCAGTGACCAGCAGTCACTAGCAGCGATGACCAACAGTCACTAGCAGCAGGCACCAGCAGTTACCATCCATCACTAGTAGCAGGCACCAGCAGTTACCATCCATCACTAGTAGCAGGCACCAGCAGTGACCAGCAGTGACCAGCAGTCACTAGTAGCAGGCACCAGCAGGCACCATACATCACTAGTAGCAGGCACCAGCAGGCACCACCAGGCACTAACAGGCACCATTAGGTACCAGCATAAACAGTAATCACCAGAAGGAAGATGATAAGGTTAGGTTAGGTTAGGATGACAGTGGTGAGATATTGAAGAGAGAGAGAGAGAGAGAGAGAGAGTGGGGGGGGGCGGGAATTTGCAATAATAAATCGTTTTAATGTAAAAAAAAAAAAATAATAATAGTAATAATAAAAACAAAACAAAAGTTAGCTGATACAATGTGAACACACGGGAACGATAACCACTTCCCTTGCTGCATATGGACCAGCTGATTTCTCGCTATCCTGCCTCGCCCTCGGCTGTTTTGACTGGGGGGAAGACTTGTACACTCGGCTATCTTATGGAGGCTTTCGAGGCCCCGGTGAAGATGAGCTACCTTCTGTTTGTTTACGTCTGAGTGTAAACAGGGCCAGTGTTTGCTCACACACGTCCTGTTACAACGACTGGTGGGGCCTCGCATGCTCACAAAAGATTACAGTCAACATTCTTCCCCCAGCAGTGTATGTCTCAGCCTCCTTTGATCATAATTTCATACGCTTCTTGTGTCGAAATTATGTACATTACCAAGTGGGAGTCTCTGCTGTCTGATTGAATACTAACGAATTCATTTTTTTCTTTTATATCTATATGTATATAATTTACTTTGAATAGACACAAGTTAAGAAAAGTTAGAAGCTATATCACCAAAAATATTAAAGAATTGTTTAATCACCGCGGGTATGTTTAGCGTTTGGTTATTGACTGATTGGCTCACTGACTCACTCACTCACTGACTTACTCAATGACCCTAACTTAACCTAACCCACACCTAATTTTTACCGGGTCCAGAGAATTAGTTCATTCCAGAGCCACTAAAGGTATATCATGTTAATATATCCTAACATGAACGAGTAAAGAGGCCTAGCATGGTGATATTAACGTGTTATCTATATATTACGGGGAAGCGCTGCGTGTAAACACTCTCCCTCCTCCCTCACTGAGGTATTTGGGGGAGGGAGGGAGTGAGGTAGCTATTTAATTAAACACGAGGAGGAATGTCACCTCCCTTATTTATTAGTAGCTGTAGGGGTCAATAACTTACCTCTGACCTTTTTAAAACTCTTTGGATCACATTATTGGTATAGTGTGTTTAGTATGTGTGTGTGTGTGTGTGTGTGTGTGTGTGTGTGTGCGTCTTTCTCTGTCTCTCTTTCTATTTCTCTCTTAATCTCTTTCTCTCGTTCTAACTCTCTTTCTCTTACTTTTTCTCTCCAAATTCTAAATCTTCAAAACTTCAACTTTTAATTTGCCCAACTTCAAATTCCTAACTTCAAATGTTCAAAACTTCAAAAAAACAACCACTAAATTTTCCGACTTAAACTATTAACTTAATATATGTATAAAAACATCATATTTCTAACTTCACATTTTACACATAAGACTCTATAAAACTCCAAAACTTCAAACTCCAATTTCTCGAGAAAAAATATTTTAGAGACATTTAAGTTCATTAAAGTTTTGGCATCGATAAGAAAACTGATGAGTGTCTGAGTGTGTGCCGAAGACGTCTTAGCCAAGGTCAAGTGAGAGCAAGGAAGAAGCGTGAGAAGGAGAGAGTAAAATACACACACAGGTATATAAATATAGACACAAACACACAAACACACACACACACACACACACGCAGAGACACAGGCAGACACAGACAAACTTTACGTTAGATGAGTTATCACGGTCACACACTTCTCCTTCACCCCCGTCACCACCGCTCACCTCCTATCTCCATAATTGCATATATTACAACCTCAGTCTAGCCTCTCCTTCTCTTCTCCATCCCCCTCTTCGTCTTCCCCCTTTTCCTCTTCGACTCCCTCTCAACCTTTTCGTGTCCCTCCTCCTCGCCTCCCTCTATCTCCTACCTCTTATTTTGCTTTATTCTCCCTCCTCTTACCTCTCTCCTACCTACATCTATCTTCCACAGTCCCTCTCTCTCTTTCTTTCATCCCCTTTCCCTCTCCCTATTGTCAACCATTTTTAAAAACATCTTTCCCTTCGAGAATACATAACAAAAACTCTATGACCAGGAAGAAGGAGAGACCTCATTACACATTAAGG
>NW_024745073.1:8839418-8949418 GCF_018991925.1 Homarus americanus | reverse complement strand
ACCATCACCAAGTTTTAATAAAAAGACCAGCGACAACAAACCCAGTGAAGGTTTTAACACGTCCCAAAAAAACAATAAACAAAGAGAAAACAACAACAGTCCCATACCAGTAAAGTCCAACAAGAACCAGACAACTACCTAGAACCACAGTCTCTCTCTCTCTCTCAGGGGGCCGTTAGAGCGAAGGTCCAGTAAGGGCTTCCCCCTCTGACAAGGAGTGACGGGTTGGACGGCCACCAGAGACGGGTGGCGTAGAAAATGGTCCATAGGGGAATCTTTACTCCAGATTACCTGTCCACGCTGCTACGAATTGAGGCCGACACACGTACCTCCTCACCTATTAACTATTATTTTGTGTAAGATGGTGAAGACTGTGTATGGTGAGGAAAGATGATGACTGGTGATGGTGATGAACTGTGTATGGTGAGGAGAGAGGATGGTTGGTGATTGTGATGAACTGTGTATGGTGAGGAGAGAGGATGGTTGGTGATGATGAACAGTGTATGGTGAACGATAGGTTGATTGTGGTTGTTGATGGTGATTATTTAATGTAACCTAACGAAATCTTACATAACCTAACCTAACCCAAACCTCCCTTAACATTACACCTACAATCAAAACAATTCTCAAGGCCACTTCTATGAGAGGATCCCAGGATAGACAAACATTCACTTACCCATAATTATACACAACCATTTACTCACTACCGGGGCGGGAATTACATAATCAAATATTTATATAATGTCAACACAACACAAGCTGTAATTAATATTGTGGGTTAAAAGTTCTCTATAAAATACTACTTATGTTGTAGCGTCTGTTGTAGTTTAACATGTATTCAGTGTTGTAAATTGTGGTACTTTGGTGAGTTATTTCTTCCCCCAGGTCACCATTCTTTCATTCAGACGTTCGTAGAGAAAATTAACTCATCTAGAATTATTGAGCAACAGAGGGGAAGAGAGGAGGAGGAGGAGGAGGAGGAGGAGGATGAGGAAGGGTGAAAGTAAAGGAGAAGGAAGTGGATAAGAGGAGGAAAATAAGAAGAAAGAAGTGAAGGAGGATGAAGAGGAAGAAGATATGAGAAGTGGTGTGAGTTTAACTGTGTTTTTTTCTTTTTTTCTGACAGTAAGTAATGTTAAAGATGCCAGATACCTCCACACCTCTCCCTCATACCTTTCCTCTAAACTTCCTTCCTTCCTTTACTTCCTCCTTCATATTCCTCCTCCTCCTCTTTCTCTCTTCTCCCTCCCTTCTTCATACCCCCCCTCTCCCCCCACACACACCTAAAACAAACAGTTAAGGTGAGAAGATAGAAGGAAGACTATAAACAAAAGGAGAGAAAGGAAGGGGAATCTGCTCTCTCTTATAAAGTGTTGGATCCCTTTCACTCCACACCATAGAGGTTAAGGCACTGTTTACATGGGGTATTGAATCCTCTTTTCTGCCTTACCACCTCTGATGCTCCTCTCTTCCCCCTTATATCTGGAGTTACTTTTTTATAAGGTTTATTTTTCCTTTTATGGCGTCTTGTAGAACTATATTTAGCTCTCAGGTTAAAAATAACTATCACGAAAAAAAATTCTTCACTGGATTTCTATGAACGATGGTTGTGTGTTTAAGTGTTTTAACCTAAGTCACTAATTAACTCCATAACTCAAATAATCCATTACTGACTGACTTATTCATTTACTGACGGAGAAGATAAAAAATACTTATATGAGATTACTGTTACTATCAACTTAGATAAACTTGATAAAAGTCTCATCAATTAAGCTGCAATTACAGACATATAATAATAATAATAATAATAATAATAATAATAATAATAATAATAATAATATTATTATTATTAAGGTCAGTCTATCCCTATCTTCACCTTAAGATTGAAATTGACGACTGATTCATCTTCAAGCCGCGTCGCCAGCCTTAGGATGGAGATTGATGGGCGGGGCGACGGGAAATGGATGGCTCAACCCACCTACATTATTGAACAGTGGAACGGAAGGAGGAACAGAGAGAGAGAGAGAGAGAGAGAGAGAGAGACAGAGAGAGAGACAGAGAGAGAGAGACAGAGAGAGAGACAGAGAGATGAGAATTAATTGAATTCTCTAATGGAATTTTAATGTATGTTAGATGGCAGCACATCATTGCTAAATTAGGTTAAGAAGAAAAACGAAAGACCGCGAGTAAAGTTTAGACAGCGAATGAAAAAACAACGCTTTTTTAAATACAAAGAAGCGACGAAAATTTAGTAAAGACAATCAAGATACTAATCTTAAAAAATAATAAAAAATACAAAGGTTATTTGAAGCACAAAAATATGAGAAAAACACAAAGATTCAGTCACTCTTTCTCCTGAAGGATGTATTTTAAGGTTTGACACAACCACACACACACACACATACACATGCACACACACACACACACACACACACACACACACACACACACACACACACACGTACACACACGTACACACACACACGTACACACACACACACACACACACACACACACACACACACGCACACACACACAAGCACGTACACACACACACACACACACACACACACACACACACACACACACACACACACACCCACACACACACACACACACACACACACACACACACACACACGTACACACACACACACACGCACGCACACACGCATAAAGTACAAAACAATACGGATCACAAATCGTATATAAGCTATTTACTGCATCAAGAAAGATAATATAATGTGTGAGAGGCATGATGTGATACTCTCCCTCTCTTCCTCCTCTTCCATCACTCTTACTTTCCGTCCTTCTCGTCTCAGTACTCTCAACTTTCTATTTCCCTCTCCATTCCTCCTCCTTTTCGCCCCCCCCCCCTTCTCTCTCTCTCCCGTCCCAGAAACCCTCAGAGAAAGGTCGGGCGGTGATGGCGGGGAGATGGACAAGGACGTTATGGGTCACGTAGCTTGAATAGGGATATTTCCTCAGCTTCTCGTCATTATCATATGAATATTAATTTCGGAAATGTCAGGGTAATAGCCATGCACAGCCTCACATGACAGCCATTAGTAATTTACGATCAATTTTATGCTATTTCTCGATGCATATTTATACTGGGATTTCTTATTTTCTCTTTTGTATTTTTTTTTATTTTTTATTTTTACTTATATTTTTTTTTACAAAGTTGGTGGATGATTTATGAGTTACTTTAGTATTTACAAATTTATTTACTGTATATACTGTGCTATTTACTAAGTAGCTGGATGACTTATTACTTTTACTTTCTCATTTACAAAGTTCTACGTTGGTTCTCGGTGAGTCTTACGTTACTCCGGGAGGCACAGGTGAGAGTCGCCCTTACCTGAAGACCTCGTCGACTCGCCAGGTGGGAGGAGTGTGTGTGTGGGGGGGGGATCGATGACGTCATAGTCAATTAGCGTGTGTCGATATAGCGTGAAGCGTGGCGGAGAGAACCTGCCGCCAGCCCAAACTAAGGAGACACCACGGCCTCCAACACCCTCCACCACCACTACCACCTTCTCCACCACAGCCCCTATCACCTACTCCATCACCATCACCTCCACCACCGCCTTCTCCTACACGAATTTCTATCGTCGTCATTTCCACCATTACCTACTCCACTATCTCCACAACCACCTTCTCCAAGGCCTACCTCCATCGTCGCCACGACAACCACACCACCAACTTTCCCCTTGCCTCCACCACCACCACCCACCACCACCACCGCCACCGCCTGCACCACCACCACCACCACCACCGCTACTACCACCACCACCACCTACCACCCATCACCACCACCACATCACCATGAACTGGGTGGGGCGAAGCAAGTGATCATTTACAATGCCTTAAAGCCGTTTGGTGTAATTCAATAGCCTCTGCAGCCTCCCTTCCCCCCCTCCTCCCTCCCTCCCCTCCTCCTCCCTCCCTCCCTCTCTCTCCCTCTCTCTCTCCCTCTCTTCAACTTTAAGAACACGTGGAGAAGTAAAATTGAGCTTTATTTCCAAGGACATATGATTGAATCTCTTCTTGCGGTAGAGGTATGGTTAGGCTAGGCTAGGCTAGGTTAGGTTAGGTTAGATTAGGTTAAGTTAGTTTAGCTTACTTTAGGTTAATTTAGATTAGAGTCTTTTCCAGAAATACATTAAACATTCATTTTAATTTCTACCAAGGATATAAACTTTATAAATCTACTCACACAACTTGGTCATGGAATCACGGAACGGGACACCAGCAATGGCATTTATGATTGTTTTTCCTAAAATGAAGAACCAGCGAAAGTCACAAACTTTGAACTTCATAGCGCCTCACAAGTGACGTTATCATTATACTGGCAGGAGTCCTCTTGGTATCTCCTCCCCAGTAGTATTTCCATGACTCCTCCTCCTCCCCAAAAGAGGAAATTCATCTAAAATCCCCCCCCAAATCGACGACCTCTTGGTACCATAACATTGAAACATTATGGAATCCCAGAAAGAAGAAGCTTAATGATACTGTCGTCCCATTAGTTCTTTCATAAGCCAAGAGAAACAAGAAACGGTTTCTAAATTAAAAGATCTCTTGAAAAAACATATTAAAACGCATTAAATTCCTAAACTGACATCATTATGGAAGTTTAAATCTTTTGATATCCGAGTCGCAAAAGCTCATTCCAGGTCTCAAGAATAAAGACCGAGACAACAAATGGTATTTCCAGGAACTTAACCACAATAACTAACTCTTCTCGGAGACAAAGAGTCAACAATTCTTAAAGACATCACAAGACAACAACGTTTGGCTACAGTACAAACAAGACTGAGAACATGTAAGATGGCGTATGAGGTTTCTGCACCCTTAGCACGAGCCAGTGTTACAGGACCTCCCTACAGCTACCAGTGTTACAGGACCTCCCTACAGCTACCAGTGTTACAGGAACTAGCTTCAAGACCTCACTACAGCCTCCGGTGTTACAGGACCTAGCTTCAGTCTGCAGTGTAATATAAAGTCTCCAGAAACACAAGGAACAGACGCGAGGCACCGAGTCGTATGATCCGGTCCAATTGAACACTAGATTGACAGAATCCAAACTTCTAAAATAATGATAATGATCAAAGTAAAAAAATATGACAATGTTAACTATGAAGAGATCATTGTGGCGTTAGTAAACAGCTCATTTTATGTCTGGCAACACATATTATGAGACGTATTGATATTCAACTTCTATAGCGGAAAAAAAAAATCATTATCGGTTTATCAGACAGGAAAGACAGGTATTGGGCTGACTAACGCAGTTGTATAATATCGCTAGATTTAGGGGAAATATTCGGTAAAGACTGATATATGTGAGCAATAAACAAGCATAATCGATATTTTGGAATATACCCGCGTTATGTTCTGGGGAGGAGATATTCCCCAGAGTTGTGTTAGGATGTTGAACAGAGAGAGAGAGAAACTTCCGATACTTCAATATTTATCACATCTCCTGTTAATGCAGATCTTAGTGTCGTGTGTGTGTGTGTGTATATATATGTGTGTGTGTGTGGAGAGAGACTTAACGCGTACACTCTGATCCAATCAACTTACTAACATAGAACCATCACCATCACACACACTAGTGACTCACCTCCTCACTAAGGCATTGTTTACTATTGGTTATGGGAAAGAGAAGAGGCGGGAAGGGAAGGAGGTACGTCTGCTGGCACTAAATTCTCAACCCATGTTAAATTTAGGTGATGTGTTTGGGCGAGGCGACACACACACACACGGAGGCAGGGAGCATGTAGTGAATTCTTACAGTGATCATTCTTGTGTCCCTCTGGTGGCGTGTGTGAGGTTCTCTCTTATGTGAGCTTTAATTATATTTTAAGGTGTTGATAATTAAGGATGAGCTCTTGTTATTATTATTATTAATATTATTAACGTTATTATTGTTATTATTGGATTATTGTTTTGTTTTTATTGTTTTTATTGTTTTTATTGTTATTATTATTATTATTATTAGTATTATTATTATTGTTATTATTAATATTATTGTTATTATTATTGTTATTGTTATTGCTATTATTATTATTATTATCATTATTATTAGTAGTAGTAGTAGTAGCATCATCATCATCAAGTTAGTTTAGCGGTAATATACTAGAAACAAATAATTTATTCATAGCATATACTTCATAACCTTTGGTCAAGCTTTAATGAACGAAAGACACAAAAGACTCATTTATAAACACCGACATTATATATTTCAGAATATTTCAGTTGTTCTGAAAGTAATATATAGGGCGAGCGAACAATTCTGGAAACATCTGACTTGAAAAAAATATATATTGTATAAGGTTATTGTTACAGTTGGGAAAAAATATATATTCCGGTGAAGCAACGCTGCAGTGGTACCAATCCGGGCGTATATCAATATTGACGTAACAGCTACACCCTCACTCACTGTTGCCATATGAGCAAAACAACAAGGATGTGGTGGCATCATCTGTGTCTATGGTGATGTATTGTTATTACTGTTAGTGAGAGGTGATGGTGATGGCTCTAAAAGAGTTACACTATTTTGTTATCTAACCGACTAATATGATGATGTACAGGTATTCGATGGTGTATGGTAATAATGTTGGTGACCTGTGTAGTGGTGGTGTGAGGGTTGGGTTAGGTTAGGTTGTATTAGGTAAGGTTAAATTAGTTCAGGTCATGTCAGGTTGCATTAGGTCAGGTGGTTCCCCTTCAACATTGGGTCAATAAAGATGCTTTTCCAGGTCAGGTCAGGTCAGTCCTTCCCTTTTTAAGTCGAGCAGGAGTGTAAGATTGCCTCTTTATCGATCCTTGACAGAGTTGCTTCTTCCCCCTCTACACCATGTCTGTCTCAGGCTGCCGACAAAAACATCACCACCTCCCCTATATCTCTTCCCCCTCCCCTCTATCTCCCCCCCTCCCCTCTCACTCCTTCCCCCTCCCCTCTATCTCTTCCCGTCCCTCTTCCCCCCCCTATCTCTTACCTCCCTCTTCTCCCCCCCTCTCTCCTCTCGGCCACTAGTAACCTGGTCATATTATTGACCAGAACGTGTTCCTTCGTGGCATATACGTGTGTCTAGCAGGATGGTGGTCAAGTGTGAGGCAGGCGGGGCGAGAGGAAAGGTGAGGTAAAATGAGGATAGGAGAGGAGTGCTGAGGAAAGGAGAGGCGAGGTGGTAGTGTGAGGCGAGGAGAAGAGAGGTTAACGGGTTCGTTTGCTTTATGTCCTTATTCCATTTTATAAAATGTTTGAGAGAGAGACAGAATGAGGAACAGACACTGGATACCATTTAACCTTGGGACCCCATTACATCTACGGGATCCACTAACCCCGGGGACACCATTAAACATGGGAGCCCCATTAAACCTAGGAACGCTATTAAACCTGCGGGCCACATTAAACCTTGGGGCCCCATTAAATCTAGGAACCTCATTGAACCTGGAGGCTCCATAAAATCTTTGAACCCTATTAAACCTGGGGGCCCCATTAGAACTGGACGCTCCATTAAACCTTTGGGGCCCCATTATCCGTGTCGCTCTTCGCCTCATACACATACGTCGGATTTCCACCCTGTTCCCGCATTCCCAAATGTCTTTCCATTTACACAGCTCCTTTGAAATATTCCCGGACTTGTCGCTGCCATTGTCCCCTCTCGCCTCTCTTGTCTCTTTTAATTATTTCCACTCTTTATTCCTCTGCTCCCCCTCCTCTTTCCTTTTGTGAAGAGAGTGGGAGAGAGAGAGAGAGAAAAAGAGAGAGGGTAGAGGAGGAATGAGTGATGAGAGAGAGAGAGAGAGAGAGAGAGAGAGAGAGAGATAATGATAATGCACATCAGAAGCTTACCACCAGTAACAACCTCCCTCCCTCCCTCTCACCTTCTCCCTCCCTCCCTCTCACCTTCTCCCTCCCTCCCTCTCACCTTCCATTCAACCCGACAAAAGCAATGTTTGTTTACATTCATGACGTCACGGGTAGCATCTATGACGTCACGCGAGCTGTGGTTCAATAAGCTTCCATCATCACAGGTGAGAGGCACACCTGAGATCTCTTACCTGTGGCTCTCTCTCTCCTCTTCCCCTCCATTACTCTATCAGTATCTCCCTTTAGGGCGGGAGAGTTATCCCGCCCTCACTCTTTCTTTCTTTCCTTTCTTACCTGCGTTCTCTCTCTCTCTCTCTCTCTCTCTCTCTCTCTCTCTCTCTCTCCACAGCACAGCTAGGCAGAGAGAGTGTGTAATAGTGTGGAGGGGGTGGAAAGGTTTGGTCGTACAAGGTGTGTGTGTGTGTGTGTGTGTGTGTGTGTATGTGTGTGTGTGTGGTAATTGTCTGCTGGACGACAACAGGTTTATTCAGAAATTATCACAACAGGTAAGAGAATCGTTTTAACCCGACCAAAGCTTCATATATGCTTAGAAATTTTAAAATTAAGCTTAAAAAGTGTTACTGCAGCTCATAAATGTTTAAATGAAGCTTAGAAGTCTCAATGAAACTCAGAAAAGTGTCATTGCGTTTGTATCTTAAATTGTTAGTTGATTTATAACATTAGTGAATATTAAATCACTTCACTTCACCATATTTAATGCTAACTGAGACATCAAATTAACACCCGAAGTTAACTTTCAAATTTTACTGGAAGATTAACGAAGTCGAGAGCAATAAGCTGGACTAGTCAGAAGAGATCTCTCAGTCAGTCACACAGTCACTCATTTGTAGAGTCAGTCAGACATTCATTTGTTTTAATCAGTCAATTCAAAATTTTATTCACCTATTTAGTCAGTCAATCAGTCAGACATTAATACAGTCATCCATACCTCCATTTAGTCAGCCATTCTCGACATTCATATAGCTAACTGACGCAGCTAAGGAGTACGATTTTGAGGGTCAAAAATATTCAGTGACTTGATGATTGATGGGGTGAAGTGGTGTCCAAAATAAGAAATTCTCGGAGGCTTCTAATATGATGCGTCAAGGTTGATGCAGCACAGTCACGGAAAGTGGGTCACGCCCTACCTGTTTAAGAGGTCATATCTGGGGCATGTGTGTGTGTGTGTGTGTGTGTGTGTGTGTGTGTGTGTGTGTGTGTGTGTGTTCCTCACGGACACGATAGCGATAGATATCCAGAATAGAAGAAATTTGAATCATATTTGAAAGGACACACAGACAGACAGACAGACAGACAGAAGAAGAGATTTACATAGAAAAAAGTTATTTGATCAAAGCTGCACAGAATGCTTTCAATATAACGAGAGATTTCAATTTTTAGGAAAAGATAGATAGATTCACTTTTCTAAACCGTGTACACAACAGTCAGGATATAACAGGAAATATACTCAAGATTATGGAGCAACGAAGATGAAGTAGAAGAAAAAGGAGATGAAAGGAAGAAGAAGAAGGGAGGAAGAAGATGAAAGGAAGAAGAAAGAAGGAGAAGATAGAAGACGAAAGGAATAATAATAATAATAATAATAATAATAATAAAAGGAATAATAATAATAATAATAATAATAATAATAATAATAATAATAATAATAATAATAATAATAATAATAATAATAATAATAATAATAATAATAATAATAATAATAATAATAATAATAATAATAATAATAATAATAATAATAATAATAATAATAATAATAATAATAATAATAATAATAATAATAATAATAACAATAATAATAATCATAATGAATAATAATAATTATAATGAATAATAATAATAATAATAATAATAATAATAATAATAATAATAATAATTAATGAATAATAATAATAATAATAATAATAATAATAATAATAATAATAATAATAATAATAATAATAATAATAATAATAATAATAATAATAATAATAATAATAATAATAATAATAATAATAATAATAATAATAATAATAATAATAATAAGAAGAAGAAGAAGAAGAAGAATTAAAGAAGGGAGTAAAGAACAAGAAGAAAGTAAAGAAGAAGCTATACCCTCTCCTAATTTTATAGAATCGTCTCTTCTTCCTTACAACAAAAATATTTACGGTTTGTGAAAATCTACAAAATTTGGATTCAACTTTTATAAGCCGTATATAAAGTGTCTCTTAACTCCCGGGGAACTGCAAGGAAAATAAGATCACTGTCTTCCAAAACTGAAGAAAAAAAGGATATAAGCATTGGAAATTAAATTTACACTTCGTTTTTTATCAGTTCTTTTTAATCTTTGTATTGTAGATTAAGGTTTAGGTATTATAAAATGGTATTCGTTTAGTTATTATCAGCGTTGTGGAAACTCTAGTTGTCTTCTCAAAATTTCTACATTGAAAAAAATTCTTAGTTTTATCAGTGAATATTTGAAGGGAAAAAATATGTACTCGGCCTCAGGTAAACTACAGCTTATGTGATTCAGCTTTATGAAGACTCAACCCAAAAATTGTTTTAAGCTTAAGAAAATAACCAGAATATGAAGTTAGCTTTATTTACCAACAACAGAGTGTTTACCTCCTGGGCAGAAAAGTTAGCCAAAGGTCTTGGAACTACCTTCAGAACTATGCCTCACCTTCAGAACTGTGCCGCTGCTTCAGAACTGTGCCGCTGCTTCAGAACTGTGCTGCAGCTTCACAACTGTTCCACAGATTCAGAACTGTTCCACAGATTCAGAACTGTGCTGCAGATTCAGAACTGTGCCGCTGCTTCAGAACTGTTCCACAAATTCAGAACTGTGCTGCAGTTTCATAACTGTGCCGCTGCTTCAGAACTGTTCCACAGATTCAGAACTGTTCCACAGATTCAGAGCTGTTCCACAGATTCAGAACTATGCTATAGCTTCAGAACTGTGCCACAGCTTCAGAACTGTGCAGCAGCTTTAGAACTGTACCGCAGCTTCAGAACTGTGCCGCAGCTTAAGAAATATACCACATCTTCACAACTGTGCCGCAGTTTCAGAACTATACCACACCTAGAGAACTATACCACACCTTGAGAACTATACCACACCTTGAGAACAATGCCGCAACCTTGAGAACTGTGCCGCAGGTAGGGAGACAAGAGTGAGCCGCCGTTTTCTCACAGCTATAAAATACAGGCGAATGAGTTTTCAGATAACTTGAGGAAACTTGTTCAGATTTAACATGAAATTTCAACTTTTGGAACTTACGAGCCGAGACGAACACTGTCTGAGTCTTGTGTGTGTATTTTACATATAAACAAATAAACAATTGTTGTCACCCGTTGGTATACATGAACAGTCTATTGACAACAGAATACGGTACAGACTGGTTCCATTATACGGTACAGATTGGTTCCATTATACGGTACAGACTGGTTCCATTATACGGTACAGACTGACAACACTATACGGTACAGACTGACAATACTATATGGTACAGACTGACAACACTATACGGTACAGACTGACAACATTATACGGTACAGACTGACAACATTATACGGTACAGACTGACAACACTATACGGTACAGACTGACAATGCTATATGGTACAGACTGACAACACTATACGGTACAGACTAACAACACTATACGGTACAGACTGACAACACTATACGGTACAGACTGACAACAGTAAGGGCACAGTACAGACTGGCAACACTAAGGGTACAGTACAGCAGTATATAAACACATCCGCCATAACACCATTAAACACAATTAATGTCTTAAACTCTATATTTGCTATTTTAACTCAACACTTAAACTAACTCTTGTCTCACCGTCAGCCAGAAAACACGAACAAAGGGAAATAAAACGAAAATAAAAGAAAAACACGAAAATAAAAGTAAAAACGTAAATTAAGAAAAACGAAAACAAAGGAAAAACGAAAATAAAAACACGAAAATAAAATAAGAAACGAAAATAAAAGCAAAATCAAAAATAAAAGCAAAACTAAAAATAAAAGAAATCCATATCAATGCCGCTTTCCTCTGGCATGTAATTACGGCTGCCAAGTTTGATATTTTTTTTTGTGTATTGGCGTAAATAATCAGAGTTTTATTCTGGCATTTCCCAAAACATTCTAACCGTGGCAGAGTTTTGTTCTCTCTAACACTCACCGCCTCTAGGGGTGTGTGTGGCTCTCAACTTCAGCAGCTAAACGAGGATTTTTTTCTTCTAACTTTAGTGGAAGAAGTTTTTAGATAGGGGGAAAAAGTTAACGTTTGGTGTCCTGTGTGTTACGTTTGTGATACTTATGGAAACAATCTATACATAAGAACTATGTGACTTATGATAAAAAAATGTAGCAATAGTACCAAGATAACTTACTGATTACAATAGGAGACAGTAACTAGATGATTGTATTGTTGAAGCTGTTGTATTTTGGAACTTATTGTATGAGAGAAAATTGAAATGGATTGTTAAACCTCGATGAATTACGATAAAATACAGACTTTAACAATAGCTCCTGATAACTTAATTGTGGAGTATAACCAAAGGTGCCAAGGTCATCAGATACGATCACAAAGGTCAGGTCAGGTCGAGTCAGGTCATCAATGGTATCTCCACCTCAGTTTAAGTCCAGCACTCGTCATTATTGCGAGAAAAAAAAACACGAAAAAAACACACAGTAAAACTCGCTTTGTTTTACGGGATGAAAAAGTCTTACAAATTGGATGTTCGTAGACATTTTTACTGATCTCAGAAATGTTATTGAAGCATTTTGGTCGATACGAGCCTTGCTCTTTTTTGTACTCTGGGATCTTTGCTCCCATTTATTTAACAATTATATTAATATTATGGCTCAAATACTTTTGTTTTAGTCTCATCGTAAAACTGGATTGAATATTTTTTGGGGGGATGGAGGAGAAGCTAAAGTAGCGATGTTTTATTGTTTTCTGATTAAAGTGAAGTTAAATGAAGTTATAATGGAGTGTGGCGCTGTCTCACCCCCACCAAGCTATGAGTGGGTGTCTGATTTTACAGTTGGGGGAATGAATCTAGCCGGGTGCAGTGTCGATCGAGCTGCCTCCATATCTACAGTACCCACTCCTTCCCCCAAAACATTCTATATAATACTGTATTCCCACTTCCATTTATATCGTATTTTCCCCAGATAATATTTGTTGAATATTAGTCACCTTAGAATGCACAGGTTAAGTCTAGATTGAATCCCAAATTAGTTTCTTTGAAGCCTCGAGACTCAAAGGTAATATATAAATACCTTTGTATATTTATTTGCTAAGTTTTCCCCGTAATTCTAGATGTTCATTAAAAGTGTTTTCTGTCCCTCATCACGCCCTTAATGATGCATCCAATTACCATCATCATCATCATCATCATCATGCTAACCTCTAATTATTTCCTCTTACCAAACAAACTCATCACAATAATATCAGTCACATCCACCTCAGCCTCAGGGTAGGTCTGGCATATATCATCTCTACGTCGCTGTGATAAAAATAATATAAAAACAACACGAGAATTGAAGTTGTAAACGAGGAATATCATCAACATATTTTTAACGTGAAATAACTTGATGCAACAAGTAGACTTGGGTGTTAGGTGTTAGGGGAGAAATTGTTATATTATATTGAATACAGATATACACTGGTTAGTTTTGAGGTCTGTCTGTCTGCTTGCCTGCTTGCCTGCCTGCCTGCCTGCCTGCCTGCCTGCCTGCCTGCCTGCCTGCTTGCCTGCCTGCCTGCCTGCCTGCCTGCCTGCCTGCCTGCCTGCCACAAGCTCATATATTCACTTTATAATTAATACTTCAGGGTTGAGGTTCACCATCACTCACCAATCAGTGTGGAATAAAATAAACAGATATTCTTAAATGACAAACTGTAACACACACACACACACCACTACTACTACTTTACTGTCACTCGGAATCCAGTATGACGATCATCCAACTACACACACACACACACACACACAACATACTACTACTACTACTAATAATAATAAAAAAAATACTAATACTGATATTAATCGTCTTTCAGTAGTAAACGAAGACCGGGATTTTTTGATTCAGTAAATAATAAAACCCCAATATCGTGATCATCTCTACGGCAAGCAATACTAAACGTTTGAATGAGACCCAATAGAACACAGAAAAGAAGAAGATGAAAACAGTAAAAATAACTCACAACATAATGCATCTCTTTGCCTCTGTACCTTGAATTAAAAAAAATTCCTTTCAAAATACATATGGTTAAAAAACCAACAACAAAAAATCACGTATTTCAACTAGAACGCGTATTTTTTTTATTATTATTATTTTTATTAATGTCAGTAATTTAAAGGCGTTGGCAGCATTATTCTCCAGGTATAACAAAACCTCACAGTTATTGGTACACAAAGGCTGTTGAAGTAATGACAATAACAGTGAACATTTTTCCCTGGTCGAGATAAAACAGTTCAATATATTTCTTTAATACGGTACAAAGAACGACCCAATTGTATACATTGTTTTTATCATAAATCACATCATTATCCTACCCTTTATAATATAATAAACACAATCCATTACAATATGTATTTTTTGAAGAGAGATGTCGGTCTGGTGTTCCGGTATGTTAACCTACAGAATCAGGTGTGTGTGTGTGTGTGTGTGTGTGTGTGTCATCTGGTGCTCTGGTATATGACCTGTTGGAGAGAGAGAGAGAGAGAGAGAGAGAGAGAGAGAGACAGATATATAGGGAAGGGGGAAGGGAAAAATAGAGAGGATAATTCAGTATAAAACAGCCGCAGTTAAGAAAAAATCCTAACAAAAGGCTTTAAGAACAAAAGTAAAAACCAGATGTAACGTAGGGGAGAGGGGGACGAGAGAGAGAGAGAGAAGCAGAACAGGAAGATGAAGTGAGAGAAGATGACGGTGAGGGGTGGAGGTGGAGGAGGGGGAGTAGGAGGAGGGGGAGAGGAGTGTGAGAGGGAGAGGGTGAGAGAGAGAGAGAGAGAGAGAGAGGGCGCAGGCGTGTCTCTTCGGAGAGTGGCGGGCGGCCCCCCTCACTCGCTCGGCCGACCTCACTGGGCCATGGGTCCCCGCGCGCGCTGCTCAACCCACCACCATCACGTGGGGGGAATTACCCACCTCTAGGGGGGCAATTCTCAGTGGTTTTCAGGGTCAGTTTCCCTCGATACATCTCGGTTATCTTTCGGTGGAAGGCTGCGGCGGTTTCCCCAGTGGCGGGCGACCATGTGAAAGCTTGAGGAGCGTTTGACACGAGTGTGGGTTTCCGGTGTGGCCGCTGCTGAAGAGACCTCAACGGCGACACGGCGCTGCTGCCAAACTGCTGACCCCGCGTGACCCCGAAGAGTTCCAGAATGACCTTGCGCTAGTTCCTGGTGGTGAGGTGCTCGTGGCTGAGGATGAGGGAGTGAGGTCTCCACTTGTCGCTGCTCTGCTGAGGACCACCGTTGTGGCCGGAGCCGGCGACGAATATTTTCCTGTCAGAAAATATATTTTTTGTCCACACGGGAGAGACAACGATGGAAATGCTGTAAACAACATAAGAAAAGATCTGTCGAACTTAAAATCTCACAATTGGCATTGTATAATTTACAAAATTTACGAGAAAAAGTTGTAAGAAGCAGCAGCGACTGAAGCCGAGTTGTGTGTACGAGAGCCGTAACGTGAAGGGTGGTCGGCGGGACGAAGAAGAGTGCAGGTAATGTGCGTCTCACCTCGAGTGGTGACCTGCGGTACACTTGGCCTGGTCACCTCGACTTCCTGGCCTCCCGGAGGTGGAGGTCCCGAGGCCGTGCCGCGGGCAGGCTGCCGGTGTCTGGCTCTGAACTGGCTTGAGAGTGTCGAAGGTTACCTGGAAGCTTTCTCGGGGTTGAAAGTGTCCTTGTAAATATTGTTTATAAGAGCAGACATTCCAGAAAAAATATATACTCAGTTTAGTAAAATATAGATATATATATTTTTGGATATATGGTACAGGAGATTCCCATAACGATGTGAATCCCTGTTTCTGTGAACCGTTCTGATTCAGTATCCTGCAGCTGAAGGACCTCCAAGAAGGACTTACAGAGCCTTCACCTGAGGACTCTACAGGGGTAATAACCAACTAGCGCAGCAGCAGCAGCAGCAGCAGCCCTCCGGAAGACACCTTCAAGATGGAGCCCTCCAGGACGGTGGAAGATGAACCCTTCATGACGGAGGAGGAGTTGGAGGGGAACTCCACCACGGCCTCCAACATCACCGAGAAGATCTACTCCATCGGCCAGGACTTCATAACCAACTGGTGAGTACAAGTCCCTCAGGCTGTCAGGTTTGTTGGGCTTCGGTGACAGAAAATTGCTTGTGTCCGTTTATTGGCTTGATGACATCTGTGACTGGTCAAATGGATCCTAGTCCTAATAGACCCCAACCTAATATAACCTTTAATTTGTGGCCCAGCTCGAATATGCCCCAGCTCAAGGTGACGCCATTTCAAATGAGCTCTTGTCTTCATGAGCCCAACTGCTAATATTGAGGTTAGGTTAGGTTGAGGCCTGCTAATAGTGGGGACCATGTAACGTAAAAACGATGACTTCCAGAGTATAAAAAAAGGCTCTCATGTTCCAGGATTCTGTCCGACGAGTCTGGAAGTGGGGTCATGTATACTCCAGGG
This sequence comes from Homarus americanus, assembly GCF_018991925.1. NCBI lineage: Eukaryota > Metazoa > Arthropoda > Malacostraca > Decapoda > Nephropidae > Homarus > Homarus americanus. Next base: position 8,932,845 of record NW_024745073.1, on the reverse strand, counting down.
GTCATGTATACTACAGTACTTATCTAGGGTCATGTATGTATACTAAAGTACTTATTTGGTGTCTTGTTTATTACAGTATTTTCCTAGGGTCATGTATGCTCCAGGGGTCATGTACGTATACTACAGTACTTATCTGGGGTCATGTATGCTCCAGGGGTCATATATACTATAGTACTTATCTGGGGTCATGTATACTCCAGTACTTATCTGGGGAAGTCATCAACCCCAGGATTTAATCAGGATTACATCTCCTTGGGTTAATATGGGGTTATCTCTCCTCCAGTAATATATATCAGGGGTCATCTCTCCCCCCAAGGAATTACCAGAGGCATTGTCTCCCGGTCCTCGTAAGAGACTATCTCACCACAGGGGGAGATATATGTGACCATAACTCGAGGCATCTCTATCATCTCTTGTCTCTTCCGCAGCTTACGTCTGAGCTTATCAAAGAGATATACTTTAATATATTGTCTATAATTCAGGCTCACGGTCTTGTATTATGTATTTCAGGAACATAAACTTAAGTTATAAATTACAGCAACTCTTGAATTATACATTACAGGCAGACAGAGACTTGTACACAATTATTTTCTTATTTATTTTTCTAGGAAATGTATCTTAAAATTATCCATGTTATAAAATTATCTCCCTGTATAGTTATGTATTCTTTAGTTAACAAACAGGTAATACATTCTAGGTTGTGTATGCAAGATATGTATCCTGAAGTCATGTATCCTTGACCTTAGATGTAGGAGGTCAAGTGTTCTGAGAATGTATCCTGAGGTCACGCATCGTTGACCTTAGATCAAGGAGGTCAAGTGTTCTGAGAATGTATCCTGAGGTCACGTATCCTTGACCTTAGATCTAGGAGGTCAAGTGTTCTGAGAATGTATCCTGAGGTCACGCATCGTTGACCTTAGATCAAGGAGGTCAAGTGTTCTGAGAATGTATCCTCAGGTCACGTATCCTTGACCTTAGATCTAGGAGGTCAAGTGTTCTGAGAATGTATCCTGAGGTCACGTATCCTTGACCAACATCCCCTTTACATGTGGTCTGAACTCTCCTCATAACACACTTGTGGGTCTCAACTTCAAGGGACAACACCAGAGGGACCATAACCGCATCCTGTGGTCTAGAATGACGAATGTGGTCCTGGTGACGTAAATATTCTGGGACCACATTGAGGGACATCGTAGTTAGGACTCAAATATTTTCTAGGACAACATCTGAGTTTTTAAATGTTTGAGCGTCTGTATTAATGTTTTAGGTCCGGATTTACAAAGTTACGCTTATTAAACATTCTTCCCCTAAACTAAAAATATTAGACCTTACTTGGATGAGGTCGAGTCTTATTGTAACTCTAATACCACTTTGAACGTCTAAATATGAATTTTATGATAAAGGAAGACAAATCTCTTCACACACCACCATCCAAGAGAATAGGAATGTACAGTACCGTAAGAATCTCTGAGAATCTTTCCTCGCGTCTAAGGCAACAACACAGGTTAAGACTTCAAAGTTCACGTGTAGTTTCTACAGTAGGTGCAGTTGGGGGGAATCAGCCGTCCGCACTGTGAGATACAACCTAAGTTTAACACCTAACTCTAGCTCATGGAATTTCCTAAATTATGCACAAAGTTACCAGCACAATCTTAAACATATCATTATATATATATATATATATATATATATATATATATATATATATATATATATATATATATATATATATATATATATATGTTCATGTGTGTGTGTGAATGTGTGTGTGTGTGTGTGTGTGTGTGTGTGTGACTTTAACCATATACATCAAATAAGTCACATATCTAACATCAACAACAAGCTCTCCCAGATCCCAGTCCCACTGAAACACAACACCCAGAACTGTATCTCCTCACATGATCTCCATCTCCAAGGTGAAGAAGAATATCAAACACGGGACTACAAAACATCGATATATTTCAAGCTTGGCGTTGAAAAATATATATTACCATTTTAGCTTAGCGTTCATAATACACCAAACGTTTGAAAAATATCGAATATTCATAAAGATGTTTGAGTGTTTGATATAGTTTAGTTTTCATCTTTTGAATTAACACCGAAGAGGAACTTTTACACGACAGGTGACGGTAAGTTATGACGTTTACAGTTTCCTTACAAGATATCCCTAATATAATTTATGTATCTGTGCTTCTTCACTATTAAAATGAAATCGAATCCTATGATTGAATGAAAAAAAAAACAGTAAAAGATCTTATATTTATCCTGCAACTGGTAATTAAAAAAAAAAAGTCCTTCAAAACCTCTCTCCAATACAAACCTCCAAAAAGTTATAAATGGGAAGGTTTTCTTATTTCATCATACGTGTTGGCTGCTCCTTCACAAGTTTTAGTCCAGACGTCAAAAAATTGCACCGAACGACACTACACGACGCGTCTCAAGTGGCCCACCAAACTTCCTCCAGCCGCCACCTTGAAAAAAAAGCCTCCTTCTCTCCGGGCCAAGATTTGCACCTGTGAAAACATTGCCAAAACTTGATGGCCGATTTTTGGTTGTGGAGGAGGGAGGTATTTTCTTTCTTGATAATCTCCTTTCACCTGTTTTTTTTCCTACTTATTCCTTCCCTATTTAGCGCCGACTTCCTTCCCCTCTTCCTCCTCTTCCTCTTTTCTTTCTTTTCCTCTTCCTCCTCCCCCCTCTTCTTCTTCTTGTTCTTCCTGCTTCTCTTCCTTCTCTATTATCTCGTTTTTAATAATCTGTTGACTAATTCCCCACCCTTTCCTCTTCCTCTTTTTTTCTTTCTTCTCTCGTTAATTCCCACATTCACTTCCCCTCCCTTTTCCTTCCCCCCTCCACACTCCTTCCACACCCTCCCTCCACCTCCACACTCCTTCCACACCCTCCCTCCACCTCCACACTCCTTCCACACCCTCCCTCCACCTCCACACTCCTCCCACACCTCCCTCCACCTCCACACCTCCTCCCACACCCTCCCTCCACCTCCACACCTCCTTCCCACACCCTCCACACTCCTTCCACACCCTCCTTCTCCATCTAAAGTCCATCGACATCCCTCCCCCTCCCTAAATATTGCACCTAAATCCCTTTCGTCCCTTCATATTCCCTCTCTCACTCCACCAGCTGAAGCCATACCTGGATGCTCCAATTATAACCCACTGTACTAACCTGGAGTAACGGTATTGGAGGGGATAGGTGGATGAGAGAGAGAGAGAGAGAGAGAGAGAGAGAGAGAGAGAGAGAGAGAGAGAGAGAGAGAGAGAGAGAGAGAGAGAGGGGGAGAGAGAGAGGGAGGGAGAGAGGGGGTGAGGGGGAGAGGGAGGGAGGGAGAGAGGGGGTGAGGGGGAGAGGGAGAGGGAACTAATTAAATACGGCCACAGACTCTGAACCACACCCAAATTTTCACAGTAAAACTACCGGTTGTGGTTTGTTTAGGTTAGGTTAGTTTAAGTCAGGTTAAGAGTAGGTTAAGTTAAGTATATAATGATTAAGCTAACAGTAGATTGAGTTAGACGATAGATTAGGTTGGGTTAGGTCATGTTAGGTTAGGTTAAGTTAGATTGGGTTAAGTTAAAGGTTAAATAAAAGGTAAGGCTAGGTTAAGTTAGGTTAGAATATGATAGACATCGATTATTATTTTAAGAAAAGAGGAATTTAGACTTGGCAAACAAAGCTCGCTGAGGGAGATTAAGAGACACAGACAGACAGACAAACAGACAGGTTAGCGCTGATTGGTTGTTTTGACGTGAGTAGGTTAATGATTAAGAGAGACAGACAGACAGGTTAGCACTGATTGGTTGTTTTGACGTGAGTAGGTTAATGATTAAGAGGCGGGTCGGGCACAGGTGCCAGCTCTTGGGGCGGGTGGTGGCGGGACTCTGGTACAACTTTCTGCCCTTGTCGCTAACAAACCAATTATATTGTTGTTTCCCCACCAGATACTTCAAACAAGTAAAAAAAAAAAAAGAAAAGATAAATGTGATAAAATATGATAAAAATTAATAAGAATGGATACAAAATGGATAAAAAAATTCCTAACCACGTTTTTTAGTCTTTAACAAGCTATCTAACTACGAGAACTGGAAGACCCATCGTATTCCTAACCTTATTTTTTTGTGGAGGGGATCGATAGGTCAAAGGTCAAGGTCATATGTTTGATAGAGGTCAGTGTGAGTTGCCACGTGTCTAGTGGTGTTGGTCTATGGGTCATTCTTATCAGTGGTCACCATGGCCCTATAACCTAACCTTAGCCTAACCCACCCTACTAACTTGGGATAAGTCAATCATGGAGTAACGAGATGTGTGTGTGTGTGTGTGTGTGTGTGTGTGTGTGTGTGTGTGTGTGTGTGTGTGTTTGCCATAAATGTTAGCGTGTTTGAATCTTCACTAAGAATTTCAATTAAAGTTACTGAACGAAAAAAAGTGACAATTTCCGCCTTTTTTCATAGAGTTTCATGTAATTTGAGGAATAATCTGTGTATACCGAGCTGAAAGTTGAGGATCTGAACAAGTAGACATCATTGTGGATATTTTTTCAGGTCAGGTCAGTTCAGGTCAGGTCAGGTTAGGTCAGGTAAGGTAAGGTAAGGTCAGGTCAGGTCAGGTCAGGTCAGGTCAGGTCTGGTCTGGTCTGGTTTGCTCTGGTTAGGTTAGCGTTAAGGTGTTTAATCATTTGGTGAAATAAGCTAGGGTGTCTAATCCTCAGGTGAAACTAACCCATCAACTAGTTACTTGAAACACGTATGTAACTTGTCGACTGAAGCCAATCACCTTGTTATAAGATTAAGCTCTCAGTAACTACAACTAATGGTCGTATTATAAAAACCTTGAAACCTTAGTCATTATCCACCGGTAAATATCACCTTTTACCTGGCTAAATTAATTAACGCCCAATAACCAAACTCTTTTTCGGTATGAAAGTCTTGAACCTTCGCCAAATATCAACCTTTCACCTGTTAATTGTCTTTACTCTCAAGAACAAGCGCCAGTTACCGTGTTAAAATCACCAGCCAGCAGTAAATTGTTTTAATAAATACCGCCACTAATTGTGCTAAAACACCTGTCGTATGGGTCAGGTGTATAGGAGAGAGAGAGAGAGAGAGAGAGACGAAGATGGTAGAATAGGGAAGGAAGGATAGAGAATACAATGGAATAGGGAAGGTAGGATAGACGAGGAAGAAATGGAAGAGAGACAATAGGAGAGGTCATTAATGGAAAGATAAATTACACTGAGGTTGTTTTCTTGCCTGAGGTTAAGGAGTTTGTTATTGTTGTTGTGTTGGTGATGGTTGTGGTAATTTTTGTTGTTATGATGATGGTTGGTTGTGGGTATTGTGTATGTTGTTGTAATGGTGCTGGTTGTGATGGTGCTGGATGTAGTAATTGGAGTTGGTGTTATGGTTGTGTAGTTATAAAGCTATTAATGTTGTTATAGGTATGGTCGTTTGGTGATGGTGCAGGTTGTGGCTGTTGACATAACTCCTAGACCTCAGCTCTGACCACTAAGTTTATCTTAACATACATTTTGTATTGATTTTTGGACACCATCTATAGATTATCCTGAAATATTTCTAGTAATTTTCCAAACACATTTTCAACACATATATCATTAACCGACTCCATTACCATATTTATTGAATGAATATCTAGAACATAAAAAATAGTTTCATTACAATATTATACTTTGTCACGGCGGCAGGAGTCACTAATATAAAAAAAATCTTAGAGGAGTAAGTGAAATGTGGGGTGTATTGACCGTAGAGTTTTATACCGGTGTGCAGAAATTGGTTAGTGTTGTAGTTACTCTTACATTGTCATAAGGTTATCGTTCACGTTGGTTAAAGTTAGGTTATGTGTAAGGTTACGTTAGTTAAGGTTATGTTTGGTTAAGTTAAGGTTATATTAGGTTATGTTAAGGTTAGGCTAATGTTAGGTTAAGTAATATTAGTTAAGGTTACATTAGGTTCAGTTAAGGTTATGTTGAGGTAAGGTTAAGGTTAAGTTAAAAATTTTCAGTTAATGCGTATCGTCTCTAACACGTTCATTCACCTCTAAAAACTCCCACGTTCGACCCCCGTGTGACTGGAGACTCTAGTGGATCCTGTTGCTCCAAGATGTCGGCAGCTGTCCCCCCCCCACCCATCTCTCTCTCTCTATCTCTCCTCCTCCCTGTTACGTATCCTAACCCATCCATCCACTGTTATTTATCTCTGAACGCTACAAAGTTCTCTCCCGGTACTATGGTCGAAGTACTCCAATGGATATTGTTGCTCCTAGACGTCGGCAGTTGTCCTCGCTCCCTCCTCCTTCATCTTCTCCACCTACTTCTCCACCTTCTCCTCCTCCATCTCCCCCTCCTCATCTTCCTACACTTCCTCCTCCTCTTCCTCCTTCTCCACCACTTCCTCCTTTTTCTTCATCTCCTCCTCCTCCCCCTCCTCATCTTCCTACACTTCCTCCTCCTCCCCCTCCTTCTCCACCACTTCCTCCTTTTTCTTCATCTCCTCCTCCTCCCCCTCCTCCTATTCGACGGTAGTCCGGCTCGGCTCTGCAAAGTGCTTAAAGTCTCCCGCAACTTGGTGAGGTATGACACATCTTCCTGCACCAACCCAGGAGGCTGTCTGCCCACCCTCTCCTACCCTCGTATATCTCCTGCTGGCGATGATGCCGCGGCGTGTAGCGTGGCCACCGTCCCTCACTACCCAGAGGAGGGAGAGAGCTGCAGTAGGAACAAGAGGGGGAAGAGGAGCGAGAGGGTAGAGGAGGGGAAGAGTGTAAAGAAGAAGAAGTAGAGAGAAAGAGTTTTACCTCCCATCATTCTCTCCCCCCCCCACTCTTGACTTCTCCCCTCTCCCCTGTGTCTCAGTAAAAGCCTCACCGTCCCTTGTTTGACGTACTGGTAATGGCTGTTCCCAGTGAAGTGGCACTACAAAACGTTGCTCCTCCAAAGGCACCTCCAACGCTCCTCCAAGGCTCCTACCAGGTTCCTCTCAGGCTCCTCCCAAGCTTCTTTACCTCCAAGATCCTCCCCTGTCCCCCCAGCTTCCTCCCAGGGTACTCCTACTCCATGTTCCTCCCATGGCCTCCCAGGGTCCTCCCAGGGTCCTCCCAGGGTCCTTCCACTCCCAGGGTCTGACTGAGAGTTGGGTCCTCGTTAAGCAGCGAGTATAATGATGGGATGGTTTACCTCCGCAGGCCAGAGGAGGGAACCTGTAATTGTCTTTCTTGTTGGAGTGAAGACGTCGACATTATAGTGATGGTTGTGTGTGTTGTCTGGTGACGCTGTTGCTGTTATTATTATTGTTGTTTTTACACCGCTGTAATTGTTCCTGGTTATCGGTAGTCATCTCTCTAACCTAACCCAACCTTAACCTCATCTAACCTACCCCTAACGACCATACAAACCATCTTCAGCACGGATACTCGGGTTAATGTATTATAGTGTATCCTGGATAACTCGACTCGTTATGAATCATCCCGTCAGTATTATAAGCCTGTCCACTGAGTCATTAAAATTAAGCCCACATTAAGGAGGAATTTTATTTTGAAGCTTCATTGAGTTTGCAAATTATGACCGATTTTTTACTCAGCTTACTGGAAACATCAGCCTCCTCACCCTCTCACCCCCCCTTCCCCTCCAATACCCTCCCCCCTACCTCCTCCTCCTGTACCTCCTACTCCTGTACCTCCTCCTACTCCTGTACCTCCTCCTCCTGTACCTCCTACTCCTGTACCTCCTACTCCTGTACCTCCCACCCCTGTACCTCCTCCTCCTGCTTCCTACTCCTCACTCCCACTCCTGTACCTCCTCCCTCTACCTCCTACTCCTGCACCTCCCTACTCCTACCTCCTCCCCTCACACCTCCTCCTCCTGCCTCCTACCTCCTATTCCTGCACCTCCCACTACTCCTACTCCTGCACCTCCTCCTCCTGCACCTCCCACTCCTGTACCTCCTACTCCTGTACCTCCTACTCCTGCACCTCCTACTCCTGCACCTCCTACTCCTGTACCTCCTACTCCTGCACCTCACCCCCACCGACAAAAAATACAAGGGGTGATTTTCATTTCAAAGACGGGAACACAATAGCTGTTTGACGGTAGTAAATATTTAGTTAAACAAGGTGAACGTGAATAGCTAGTTCGGGTAATTAAGTATGTCGATGTTTTTAATGGCCAGTTTTACCTGTTGTTTTGTCAAGGCAATAATTAATGGCACTGACTCGCTGAATTAATTTCCTTCTCTTTTCCGTTACTTTGGGGAAAAAATTATATAGGTCATGATCAACTTTTTTTCCTTTATAAATGAATGAAAGGAGAGTGTGAAAGGGGAGTGTATGGAAGGTGGGTTATGGAAGGGGAGGGTATGGAAGGGGAGTGTATGGAAGGGGGTGTGTAGGAGGGGGTGTGTGGGAGGGGTTGTATGGAAAGGGGAGTGTGGGAGGGTGTGTATGGAAGGGGGTGTGTGAGAGAGGGTGTGTAGAAGGGAGTGTATGGGAGAGGGTGTGTAGGAGGGGGTGTGTGGAGTGAGGTGTGTGGAGTGAGGTGTGTGGATGGAGTGTGTGTGGGGTGTTTGTAACATTCTCGTCAGCTATGGGAACATTTTTATCCAACTCTACAACCATTGTGTCCGGTGTGGCAATATGAGAGCCAAGTTATGGTCGCCTCATCATAGTTGCAAATTTAATGGCAACTTTTGGTTTACGGCGGCGTATGTGTGACTTGTGGCCGTGTTTAATGTATTGTGTGTAGAGATTTGTCGTACACACACACACACACACACACACACACACACACACTTAGAACAAAGAATATGATGAATATGCAAAGAGAGAGAGAGGGAGAGAAAGCGAGAGAGATACAAAGAGACAGGCACAGACATGTCTCCCTATTGGCTGGCTGTAAGAGGCATCAACAGGAACCAAACTTATAAACAACAGTCGGAGTCATAACGCCGCCAAACAAACACCTTACAACTTTCCCAATAAAACACACCGCCTCCTCCACCAACACAAATCTCGACCGATATTTTCTCCAGCCAAGCTTTCACTAAGTGGGATATTTCCTTAAAAACTTTCGCCGTTCTTCCTTTCGTTTTAAAGATCCTCTATAGTTTCCTGTGCGATTAACGGTGAACTGTGTGTGTGTGTGTGTGTGTGTGTGTGTGTGGTGTATGTGGGGGAGGGGGATGTGAGTGTGGAGGTGAATGTGTGTGTGTGGAGGGGGTGTGGGTTTGTCTGTGGGGGGGTGGATGGATGTGTGTGTGTGGGGTGTAAATGTGTGTGGGGGGTTGATGTGTGTGTGTGTGTGTGTGTGTGTAGTTATGATGGAGGGGGGAGGGTCACCACAACCAGCAGCTGGATCGCCTCATTACTACTGATGGCTGCAATCTGCTCTGGCAATGGGTTCTGACGTCACGGTGCAATACATTCTGACGTCATTATTTGTACTATTGCAACTTATACCGAATTTGTATAACCTTGTGTTCTTGTCAATGTATTGTGACGTCACGGTATTTGATCTTGCAATGAACTCTAGCGTGATTGCAACTAATTCTGTCATTACCTCGTCTAGCCATGCAATCAATTCTGGTCTCACAATATCCAATTCTGTAATGGATTCTGACGTCACAAATATATATATTAGTTAAATTTATCATGTCAACAATTACACATTTTATCATCATAACAATTTGTCAGAGTCTTTACTGTTGTCAATCAATCAGGAGTTTTTGCTGTCACTCTCACACGTGTTTACTTGCCCCTGGTGTTGGAGTCACTGCTCACTCTCAATACTTAATTGCAAATGTCACTGTTGGAGGCAAGAAGATGTAAAGCGTCATTATAGTGTTGCAACAGTGAGAGAGCGGAGGTGTAGCGTTGCAACAGTGAGAGGGCGGAGGTGTAGCGTTGCAACAGTGAGAGGGCGGAGGTGTAGGAGGCCTCGTCGTCACTCGTAAGGTTGCAACAGTGAGAGGGTGGAGGTGTAGCGTTGCACCAGTGAGAGGGCGGAGGTGTAGTGTTGCAACAGTGAGAGGGCGGAGGTGTAGTGTTGCAACAGTGAGAGGGCGGAGGTGTAGGAGGCCTCGTCGTCACTCGTAAGGTTGCAACAGTGAGAGGGCGGAGGTGCAGCGCTGCACCAGTGAGAGGGCGGAGGTGTAGGAGGCCTCGTCGTCACTCGTAAGGTTGCAACAGTGAGAGGGCGGAGGTGCAGCGCTGCACCAGTGAGAGGGCGGAGGTGTAGGAGGCCTCGTCGTCACTCGTAAGGTTGCAACAGTGAGAGGGCGGAGGTGCAGCGCTGCACCAGTGAGAGGGCGGAGGTGTAGGAGGCCTCGTCGTCACTCGTAAGGTTGCAACACTTCCAACCTCAGATAATCAACAACTTTTTCATTACCGGGACCTTGCAAAGCCCATTAGTATAATCACCCTCGGCCTCTTTATCACACACAGAGGCCCCGCGCGACCCTGGGAAGCACCAACTCCTCTAAGACCATGACAAAAGATTATTGTCTCCTCGGAAGCTGCTGCTATCACGAGTTGAATAAACGCATAAAGTCTCCTTCACGTCACCCTAAAGATATCCTGGAACGGAGACGGAGCTAGGCGGGAGAGGGGGGGGGGTCACTGGAGACTTCGAGGAGGTGGAGAAGAAAGTGGGGGAGGGGAGGAGGTACCGTAAACTTCGAGGAGGAGGAAGAAAAAAGGAGTACCGGGGACTTCGAGGAGGAGGAAGAGGAGGATGAGGGAAGGAGGTATAGGAGACTTCGAGGAGAAGGAGGAGGGGGAGGGAAGGAGGTACCAAAAACGCCGAGGAGGAGGAGGAGGAGTAGAAAGAAGAGGAGGTAAGCCAGCCGCCCTCCTCCTCCTCCTCCTCAGAAACGGTCTCTATCTCAAGGCAACAGTATTTTAGCTTCTCTAGTGCTGGCGGCCCACTGAGCACGACCAAAAGATTATGTTTGTATTGGGAGGGTTGTGTTGGACCTTCCACCTCCCCCCCTTCCTTCCTCCTCACATACCTTCATCCTTTTGCTCCATCTCCACCACCCATCCACATACCTTCCTCCTCCTCCCACCCATCTCTAAATCATACACCCATACATACATACTTATACATACCTATACATATACACTCAATATAAGTGACTGAACCCTTGAATCTCTCAATATAAGTGACTGAACCCTTGAATCTCTCAATATAAGTGACTGAACCCTTGAATCTCTCCATATAAGTGACTGAACCCTTGAATCTCTCAATATAAGTGACTGAACCCTTGAATCTCTCAATATAAGTGACTGAACCCTTGAATCTCTCAATATAAGTGACTGAACCCTTGAATCTCTCAATATAAGTGACTGAATCCTTGAATCTCTCAATATAAGAGACTGAATCCTTTTTTCTCTCAATTTAAGTGACTAAATCCTTTTTTCTCTCAATATAAGTGAGTGAACCCTTGAATCTCTCAATATAAGTGACTGAACCCTTGAATCTCTCAATATAAGTGACTGAACCCTTGAATCTCTCAATATAAGTGACTGAACCCTTTTTTCTCTCAATTTAAGTGACTGAACCCTTGAATCTCTCAATATAAGTGACTGAACCCTTGAATCTCTCAATATAAGAGACTGAATCTTTTTTTCTCTCAATTTAAGTGACTGAATTCTTTTTTCTCTCAATATAAGTGACTGAACCCTTGAATCTCTTAATATAAGTGACTGAATCCTTTTTTCTCTCAATATAAGTGACTGAATCCTTGACTCTCTCAATATAAGTGACTGAATCCTTTTTTCTCTCAATATAAGTGACTGAACACCAAACACAGCGCCACCTGTTGACACGTTGGCATCTCTCTCGCAATATGTCGAATTTGAAATATATTCCTGACAGTGACCAAATGTTTATCCTGAACGACAGTGGTAAAAATATACACAGACTTGGCTGACTGACTGGTGAAATATACAGAAAATCAGACTTGGTAGAAATATTGTGTCGGGTTACTTGATTATAAGACTTTTGGGAGGTTTGGTCGTTTAAGTTAAGTCAGGTTGTTTAAGTATGGTTGTTTAAGTTAAGTCTGGTTGTTTAAGTTAAGTCAGGTTGTTTAAGAATGGTTGCTTAAGTTAGGTTTGGTTGTTTAAGTTAAGTCATGTTGTTTAAGTATGGTTGTTTAAGTTAAGTCTGGTTGTTTAAGTTAAGTCTGGCTCCATATATTAAGTCTTAACAACTAATGCTCTTCGCAATAAAGAACTAGTCACTGTACAGACTCTACACGCATATCCGGCTACAGAGCAAAAATAAATAAAGAGCCGGATGCAGGTAGGTAGTCACTTCCTTATCACATCTCGTTACATCAGGCTCCAGTCACCGTGTCTCCTGTAAGTAATGTCGCCACACACAAGGCTGAAGCAGACTCACATTTCCCGTGATATGCATAACAGTGTTCATACCGAGGGTTGAATGGTGTCACTGGCAACCTCGCAGCAGTATGGCAGCTCATTGGTAGCATGGCAACAGTATGGCAACTGTTCGGCAACCTGACAACAGTATGGCAACTGTCCGGCAGCCTGGCAGCAGTATAGAAACTCTCTATGTGGTAATTCTAGTACTACACGGACAAATCATGACAACAACACTCGGCAAAGCAAGTGGCAACGTCATGGCAACCTTACAGGCATTTCCGGTAACATTCTGGCAAACAAATCAACCCTATGGTAATCATGGCAACCCTCTGGCAACACACAAAATCACCGTAGAATCACTTTGACGACGTGGATGCCAGCCTCATCTTGTCAACACAAAGCGTCCATTTTCCCCGGGAGTTCCACAAGAAAGACACACACGCAGGTTGAGAAACTTCCTGACATTACCATATTACAGTGTGTGTGTGTGTGTGTGTGTGTGTGTGTGTGTGTGTGTGTGTGTGAAGCACTCAGTCAGTGACCCTTGAAAACGTCAGTGTGACACTCAGGCCACATCACCATTGCCTCACCTTGTGTCTGGACTGTTCTCAATAGTCTGTTCACATGACTGCCTCTACCTAGGAAACTCAGCCACTTCCCTCCCTCTCTCCCTCCCCCCTTTCTCTCCCATTCCCTGCCTATAAACCTCCCTATAGAGTGAGTCAGTGAGTGAGTCAGTGAGTGAATCAGTGAGATGAGTGATAAAACTGAAATTTCCAACAATACCGAACAGTGTCAGTTAATGAGTCAGATCAACAAATTACTCCTAATCCTAATTGCAATCTCGACATTAGCGAAGACACACAACCAAACCCAATAAGATGAAGAAAAGTAAACTAAATCCCAACATTAATACAAACACACGAAAATCCCAATAAATCCTCGGAGAGAGAAAAAAAAACTCGATTAATGAACTGCCAAAATAAATATTGAACTTGGCTTCCTTCCCTCACCAAGAAGTCTTACTAGGAGCAGGTGAGAGAAGGAGGAGGGAGGGGGTGGGGGGAGGGGGGTATCGGAGAGAGGGGAAGGGTGAGAAGGAGGGGGTTGGAGTGGAGAGGGAGGGGGGCTATACTCCACTTTCTACCTGGGGGCGATCTCAACATTTACCACTCCCCCTTCCTCTCTATTTCCCCCCTCTACCCCCCACCCCCTTTCTCTACCTCCTATAGAAGTTGATTATCCTAGGAGGAGTATCGTGGGTTTAAGGGGAGATATATTGAGTCCTGGTGTCTGGTGGAGGCTCCTGCATATAAAATAGCTCATTTGCATATGACAAACACTGAGCCAGAGCCATTATGAAGCAACGGTACAATTAGATGCTGTTTGATTACCCTTTCCGCCTCACCTGTTGCTGCTGGTGTTGTTATTACTGTTGCTATTATTGCTGTTATTAATACTACTAGTGTTACTACTATTGTTACTACTATTATTACTACTATTGGTCCTGCTAATACCACTGCTGTTACTAATATTGTTACTCAGGGTGTGTGTGTGTGTGTGTGTGTGTATGTGTGTGTGTGTGTGTGTGTGTGTTTGTAATAATGGAGGATAACGGTAGTAAATTATGAGGAGAGAGAGGTGGGTAGGTCAGTGTGGGTGTGCTGAATCTTGGCATAGAGCCGAAGTAGCATCACCAAACCACGAACTAGACGAAAAAGGTCTCTCTCTCTCTCTCTCTTTCTCTCTCTCTCTCTCTCTCTCTCTCTTTCACCATGAGAGAGAGAGAGAGAGAGAGTAGACCATCAAGTTTCTAATTTCAAAAGGAGATAATGAGTACACTTATGTCCTCTGTTGAGCACATAAGAGGAGGTGAGGTCTTAAGGCAGGAGAGAGAGCAAGGAGGAAAGGGGAGTGGAGGAGAGAGGAAGGGAGGAAAGGAGAGAGGAAAAATGAGAGGAAGGGTTGGAGGAAGGCAGGAGAGAAAGCAGTGAGGAGAGGAAAGAGGGAGGGGAGGAGAAAGAAAAGGAGATGGAGGTCTCAGAAATGGAAGGGAGAGAGAAAGTAGAAGGAGGTCTTAAGGATGGGACTAAGAGGGAGAGAGAGTAGTGAAGGTGAAGATGAAGGACCTGGTGTGAAGAGGAGGGTCTCTCTACAGGCCCCGGGGCGACACAACAGATGAAGGGTGTACTGCCTTGGTCACGCCGCTCCACTGAATGTTCGGGTACTGTGCCCCTGATGGAGTGAGAGTGGGGAAGGGGAGGGAGGGTGTTATGAGGAGAGGAGGGAGTCAAACAGGGAGGAGGGGAGAGAAGAGGGGGTGTTGGGAAGAAGGGGATAAGGGAAGAGGATAAGGGGGTAGGGAGGGAGGGTGTCGGTAGTGGGGTAGTGGAGGAGAGGGAAGAGAGGGAATTGGAAGGATATTGGCAGAGGAGAGACAGAAAGAGAGACAGAGAGAGAGAGACAGAAAGAGAGACAGAAAGAGAGACAGAGATTCTCTTATCCCTCGAGAGACTCTAAGAAGATTGTGGCCGAGAGGGAGGAAAGAATGAAGGGAACTGGGGTCAAGTTGTGGGAGGAAGGGAGTTGTGGTGAGGAGGGAGGGTAAGAAGGGAGGAAGGGACGAGTGCTGAGGAGAGAGGGAGGGAAGAAATTAGAGGGGGTAGGGGGGAAGACGAGAGGAAGAGAGGGAGGATAACGAGAGGGAAATAATAATAATAATAATCATAATAATAATAATAATAATAATAATAATAACAACACTAAACGATTAATTACTGAAATACGAGAAATTCCTCAGTAATCAATCAAGGTGCATCATTTCTTACATATAAATTTAATAAGAGGAGGAGACCAGAGCGTCATCATCGCTAACATGTTGTGGTGTTACAGCTTGTCGATACATGCAGAGTGGTGTGGTGAGGCGGGAGTGAAACAGGTCGATGGTGGAGTGGAAGAGGATACCCCCCCCTTCTCTCACACATCCTCCTCCCCCCCCTTACCTTATACACTCCCCCTCCTCCCCCCTTACCTCATACACTCCCCCTCCTCCCCACCCCCTCCCCTCCCCCTCCTCCCCCCCCTCCTCCCCCCCTTACCCTACCTCCCCCTCCTCCCCCTTACCTCCCTCCCCTCCTCCCTTACCTCATACCTCCCCCCTCCTCCCCCCTACCTCACCTCCCTCCCTCCCCACCTCCTTACTCCCCTCCCCCACCCTCATACCTCCTCCTCCTACCTCCCCCTCCTCCCCCCTACTCTTGCCCCCCCTCTTCCCCCCCTTACCTCACCCTCCCCCTCCTCCCCTCCTCCTCCTCTCTCCCCCCTTACCTCTTACCTCCCCCCTCCTCCCCCCTGCCTCTTGCTCCCCCTCCCCCCCTCATACTCCCCTCTCCTCCTCCTCCCCCCTTACCTCATCACCACACTGACCACTCTAACTTTATACTAAGTTAAAATGTCGTATGCAGAAGTGACCTATTTTAAGATTTTTTTCTTCATAATTTCGTCTCTAATATTTATGTATTTTTAGAATTTTGGTTACAATTAGCATATACACACATACATGTACACGCACGTACACACACACACACACAGACACACACACACACACACGCACAAACACACACACACACACACACACACTCCTCAAAGGTCAAAGTTTGTAGGCAACATTTTCTGTGATCAATGACTGTCGTTGCGGTGCCTGGTTAAGGGTGTGGTTACTGGCGGCTCACCTGACACACTTTAGCAAAACCTTTTAATTTAAACCTGCAGTAAAATGACGTAAAGAATCACAGCGGTTTGTAATGAAATTATATACATAAGAAAATATATTAACCTCTCTCTCTCGCTCTCTCGCTCTCTCTCTCTCTCTCTCTCAATAAATATATCAGCTTGAAGTTCTTTTGAGGTATTTTCATGGTGGTAAAGAAGAATTATACCCCGGAGCTGTTAAGACGAGCCTGTGAGTTCTTACACTATAAGTAACTATTTTACATATAGTAAAGACCATACCGTGATAATGTTGGTTTGGGGGAATATTGTTATTAACACACCTGGTTGCTCATACATTTACCTGGGCACATGACTCGCCTCTTACTCCAGTAGTTAGAACACGCTCGAAGTCTCCTTTTGTTTACAGTCACAGTTTACGAACAATACTGAGCTCCAGGTGGAAGTGTGGAGACAATTCCATCACTGAGAAATACAAGTGCCTAAAGTTCAGTTGATATCCCAGGGTGTCTAAAGTTCAGGTGATCCCCGGGGTGCCAATAGAGATATACGGATGAGTCATTGGTGTACCGTGTCTCATTCCGACTTGCAGTAAGCGATATATAGCACGAACCAATCAGAGTTTGAGTTAGTGAATCTCCACTACAACTGTTAATTCAATAAACGCCACCGTACAGTCACAGTCTGTTGGTCACTGTTACCGACTGGACTACCACTATGATCTTGATTGGCTGACAGTTCAAATAAACAACAAATTGAGTGTGTCACAATTTTTGCTGACAGGGATCTCTCTTTTTGATGTACGGCGGCGTCTGTCATCAGCTTATATTTATACGCGAGCCAGCGGTGGATGGTACTGGTGCTGTCACACGCTGGTACAACACGGATATAAAACCCTAAACTTAGAGAATAATTATTAACATGTTTGGAATTATTGCCACATGGTTACCAACACGAGCCAGAGATTTAGTGGTATAAGATCCTGTCGATAAGTACCTAATCCTCTTTAGCGTGTCTGAGGAGGGTTGAATCCCATATAAATGTTCCTCGGATCTCATAAAAGCGCGTCTGCCATCTCCTGCCAACAACTTCTCTTATTAAACCGTATCCTAACCAAAAACTTTAACATGTGATCAAATTGGGGAAAAAAAGTCAAGAGTATCGGTGACTTGGCGGAGGTTTGTGGGATATGTTGCTTGTTTTATTCAGAGGATCAGATCGTCTTTGGTATCTGTGAATAGATTTGACAATAATACTTCTTTTTTATCTCTCTCTCTCTCTCTCTCTCTCTCTCTCTCTCTCTCTCTCTCTCTCTCTCTCTCTCTCTCTCTCCTTTCTCCTCTTTTCTTTCTCCTCTTTTCTCCCTCTTCACCTTCTTCCTATCTTCTTCAACTCTCCTCTCCCCACTTTCCCATCTTCTCCCCTCTCCCTTTCCAATATTCGTACCACAACTCACATCATCAGACAGCCCAAAAATCACTGACATGCAGAATCCAGCAGACCTCGTAGTGATATCTGATGGTATGTCTTGATAGGTAACTGTATTATACGTATACAATAAACATAAAACAAAAATACAATAACAATACCTTCAGAGTTAGGTTAGGTTAGGTTGGAATAAAATTAAAACACACACACACACAGACACACACACACACACACATACACACACACAAAGAGGGAGACGGGAGTGCACTTGACAAGGAACAGAGCGATAAAGGTCACAAGATCTTGGCGAGAGACATATGGAAAAATCTTGTAAAAATCAGATAAGGAAACAAGCACCACAAAAATATATAAAAACCAATATAATTTTTTTTTAAGGCGGGAGGAACGAAGCTCCACATACTTCTAAATAATCTATAAATGTTTTAATGTTTTACAAGACTACATGAACTCATAAGTAAAGTATTTTGGGGAAAATTCATTATGTATTTTGTTAATTCGTGATACTGATAAATAACTCTATTGTTTTAATGTGGTGGGAATATTAGGTCAGGTTAGTAACTCGTGAGGTAAAAATAACAGGAAATCCTAAACCGAATGAATATATAATTACCTCTAATTATCTAGCTCTTACCTGGAGGGAAAATTTTTTCATAAACAAATAATTCCAATAATGATAATTCTAAACAAAATGAAATCTAACACAATTACAGAAATTAAGTAAAAAATTATCCCAAATTTCCTTCACTCGAGACAAGGTCATTATAAAACCTGCTGAATAAACATTAAAGATAATGTGAACTTTCTTACCTGGAGGAACAAACTTGTCCTTTAAGGTATAATCAAAGCTCAAACAATATCATCGGACTATCGACAACTAGGTGAGACGATCACCTTTAAAGGCACAACCCAGGAGAGACGAGAGACAATTCTCGAAAAAAACAAAAAAATGGAAAAAAAAAAAAAAATCTTACGGTACCTATCGAAAAGTATGTGTGTGTGTGTGTGTGTGTGTGTGGAGTGCATGTGTGTGTGTGTGTGGTAACAAGGATATTTTGATGAGTAATCTGCCAACGAGACCATCATGTATTTGGGTCAAGCACTTTAATCTCCCAATGGTTGGCAGTAACGCATGTGTGTGTGTGTGTGTGTGTGTGTGTGTGTGTGTGTGTGTGTCCTCTGGCAGACTAAAACGCACATTATAACACATATTACTGGGGCCTATTAGGAGTAGTCCAAAGTTGGGATTGGGGTCTATCGACTAGAGTGTACAGAAATGGGGCCAATTAGGTGACGCTAGGATTAGGGCCATTAGGACTGGGGCCCACAGGGACTGGGGTTCATTAGGACTGGGGCCTGCCAGGGACTGGGGCCTATTAGGACTGGGGCCTATTAGGACTGGGGCCTAGGACTGGGGCCTAGGACTGGTGCCTATTATAACTTGAATTAATTATAGCTGGTACCTGTTATACCAAGCACTAATTAGGACTGGGGCCCATTAGGACTGGGGCCTATTAGGACTGGGGCCTATTAGGACTGGGGCTCGTTTGATCAGAAAAAATAATCATCTCAACTTTTAATCATAAAAACTGTGGATGATATGAATAAATCTCTTCTGTATACTGACTGTTTTTATCTCTTAATTAGGTGTGTGTGTGTGTGTGTGTGTGTATGTGTTCTCGGTTTTGGGGTTGTTATCGACTTGTTATCCATAGCAGTACTAGAGATAACATGTAGAGAATAAAGTTAAAATCTCTCTCTCTCTCTCTCTCTCTCTCTCTCTCTCTCTCTCTCTCTCTCTCTCATACACGTGTTCCACATACTTACTAAACTTAATAAATAAACTAATCCATTTACCTCGTTGTTTGAAGTAAAAAAAAACACGGCGTGTCTGACGGACGAACTATTGCAGTATAATAACATGGTGGTGGTGATGGTGGTGGTGATGGTGGTGATAGTAGCAGTGGTGGTGATGGTGGTGTTGGTGCTGATATTAATGGTGATAGTAGCAGTGGTGGTAATAGTGGTGGTGGTGGAGGCGGTGGTGGTTGTGGCGGTGATGATGATAGTGGTGTGAGTGATAGTGGGGGGTAGTGGTGATAGTAGCAGTGATAGTGACAGTGGAGGTAGAGAGGTGGTAGGGGGCTGATCGCTCTCCCACAAAGGCAACATTTACTCTGAAAAACATTGATACTTTTCACATTGTTTTTGGTCCCCGAGGCTGTTTCATATCGACCACCTGTTCACTAATATTCATTCTGGTTTATACTTTTAACTTTTACTATGTGTGATGTGTGTGTGTGTGTGTGTGTGTGTGTGTGTGTGTGTGTGTGTTTGTGTGTACCTGCAGCATAATACAGGTACAGAACACGTTACTTACATCATGGTAGACTCTACAGTTCCTATGGTATTTTTCTTAGGGTCAAAAGGTCAAAGGTTAAGGTCACAGTATTGAGAGTAACTCACTATCCGTCTTGGGTAGTTATCTCCCTCGAGTGCAGTATTATGGATCTCTTAAATTAACTTCCCATGAGACGTAAGATTATCTAGAAACATGTCTGTTATTCATACAGACATAAACACCAAATAAACTAAAGAGCACTTACATATATATACACGGACTTACACACACATACATACATACACCCTCACACGTACAGACAAACACACACACACGTATACAGATGACCTCCACCTATACTTGCTGCCAAACATAACATATCAATGAGGTCATCACTGATGTACTTAGATAGCTTGGTCTTCGTCTGTGGGGTGATGAGGGGTGCTGGGGGGTGCTGGTGGGGTGCTGGTGGGGTGCTGGTGCTGGGGGGTGCTGGCGGTGCTGGTGGGGGTGCTAGGTGCTGGGAGGCTCTATGAGGTGCTGGGAGGCTCTGTGAGGTGCTGGGAGGTGCTGGGGATCCTGGGGAATTCTGGGTTGTTGGAGACTGGGCTGGGGTTGTTGGGGGTATTGACGAGTGCGGGGGGAGTTCTGGGGTACGGGGTCCCTGGGGTCCAAGGGGTAGTGGGGGTCCTGGGGAATGCTAGGGGTGCTGAGGGATGCTGAGGGGTGCTGGGGAAGTGCTGAGAGGTGCTGGGGTGCCGGTGAAGGGTGCCAGATTAGGAGTGCCAGGTAGAAGGTGAGAGACGGAACGGTGCCAAGATTTGCACCGTTGTATATTATGATGTTTGTTGACAAGATGGGATCGAGGCGCACCTTGCTGGCTTGTAGCAGTCGGCGAGGCGTGTTGGGTCCCTTACCGCTACTGGGGTCTGTCTGTCTGTCTGTCTGTCTGTCTGTTGATTTCTCTACTGTTTAATTGTCTTAATATCTGTTTATTAGAGAAAGAAAGAGGGAGAGATAGAGAGAGAGGAGGATGGCGTGAAGGGGAGCTAAGTCAGCAGAGACAAAGGCTGAGAAGGAAAGTATTGTGGGAGCGAAGAAAGAACACAGGAAAAAACTTGAGGAAGAGATGAAAGGGAAGAGGGAAAGAGGTGATAAAAAAGGTAAAGAGGATGATGGAGAGAGAGAGAGAGAGAGAGTCTTGAGAAGGTCTGTCAAGGGTACTATATAGGTCATATGGGTCACTAGGGCCAGGTAACTCAGCCATTTATGAGATTATCACCTGTCTCGTTACCTAGTAGTTGTTATGGTGTTATTTGTATGGGTGGTGGTTATGGTGGTAGTTTTGGTGGTGGTGGTTGTGGTGAGGTTAGTTATGGTAGGAGTTGTGGTAGTGGTGGTTGTGGTGGGGGTGGTTAAGGTGGTAGTTGCGGTGGTGGGGGTTATAATGTTAGTTGTGATGGTGGTTGAGATGGTATTGATGGTGAGAGGTGTGACTCTTTAATCTCCTTTATTAAAAAATAAATAAAATAAATAAAAAAATACCAAGAAAATCCTCTTCATTAACTTCATCAATTTGTCCAATTTTTTTAGTGTCCCAGAAAATGAAAACAATCTTTTCTTCTCGTCATCTTGATTAAAACAAGTCACCCATTCCCCACCACCCACTCCCCTATACCCCCGCTCCCCACCCCACAATCGTATCCCCCACTCCACACCCCTCAACCCCGTCCCCTACCCACAACCCCCCACCCCTGCCCCCCACCCCACAATCGTATCCCCCACTCCACACCCCTCAACCCCGTCCCCTACCCACAACCCCCCACCACCCCTCTGTCCCCTTATAGAACACCAACGAATAGTCACTGTTTCTATATTTACAAGTCTTACAACACCTCATCCAGCTACAACCTTACGTGTTAGCTTAAGACTTTACCACAGGCAAGACAAACAGCTGTACTTAACAATTATGGGAATACTTATGGATACTTATAAGGAGTAGTGGGCGTTATAGAACATTACAGCAACGACTACACTGTACTTAAGAGAGAGGGTAATCCAGTAGCCTACTTTAGGATACTTATAAAGCGGGTGTAGTGAGTGTAGTGAGTGCTCTTTGGGTCCATCATCAACACCAACCTATAGTGGATAATGCTCTCGTAGAGGTTTTGAAAGGGATAAGTGGAGAGTAGAGAGGGGGGAGAGAAGAGGCAGAGATACACTGTTTTAAAAGGGGGCAAGTGGTGGAATTTATGGGTACTGTGGAGCTCGAAGATGAATAGATGTTATGGAAGAGGGAAAAATGAAGAAAGAGATAGAGAGAGAGAGAGGGGGGGGATGCAAACTTCAAAGATGGGTAAAGAAAAAAGGGAAAGGTAAAGAAAGAAAGAAGTAGCAATATTAATTAAAAGTTGTGGAAAGAAAGCAGAGGAGAAAGAATAAGGAAAATAAATACTTCTTTGAAAGAGACAACTAGGCAATGAGAGAGAAGGTGAGGAGGGAAGGAAGGAGGTCGAGGAGAAGGGGAAGGAGGAGGAGGAAGTAAGGGGAGAGGAGGACGAGTGAAATGGTGAAGACTAAAATAACTTCGTAGGTAAACACACAAACACACACACACACACACACACACACACACACACACACACACACACACACACACACACACACACACACACACACACACACACATTGCCTCAGGTAGTGGACAAGTATAGTACCAGGAGTCTTCAGCCTCAGGAAGGAAGTGTCTTTCTGGCCCCAGGCGAGACGTTATAGTAATGTTGGCATCTTGGTGTGGTAGTGTGTGATGGTGTGGTATTGTGGTAGTGTGGTGGTGTGATGGTGTGGTAGTGTGGTAGTGTGGTGGTGTGATGGTGTGGTAGTGTGATAGTTGTGTGGTGTGATGGTGTGGTAGTGTGGTAGTTGTGTGGTGGTGTGATGGTGTGGTAGTGTGGTGGTGTGGTAGTGTGGTGTTGGTGTGGTGGTGTGGTAGTGTGATGGTGTGGTGGTGTGGTGTTGATGTACACACACACACACACACACACACACACACACTCTTCCCTCATTTTGTCAAGACTGGGACATAAAAGAAGGCGGTGGAGTATAGTACTAATTACACCTCAGGGTCTCTGGTTCTACG
Organism: Homarus americanus; assembly: GCF_018991925.1. Lineage (NCBI taxonomy): Eukaryota > Metazoa > Arthropoda > Malacostraca > Decapoda > Nephropidae > Homarus > Homarus americanus. Next base: position 8,909,779 of record NW_024745073.1, on the reverse strand, counting down.
TCACTCGTAAAGTTATTTTTTTTTATTTCGTAACTGGAGGATCAAAGAGTGTCGCAAGTCAAATGGGCCCCCCTAGTCCTGATGGGCCCCTGGTCATGATGAGCCCCTAGACCTGATGGGCCCCTGGTCATGTTGGGCCCCTAGACCTGATGGGCCCCTAGTCCTGATAAGCCCCTAGTCCTGATGGGCCCCTAAGATAACCAAATCAGAGTTTAAGCTGGGCTCTATTCTCTCCCCCAACACTGTCACCCCCACACTCTTAATGGCTGTATGAGTGTTGGTCCAGCCCTTAGGGGGAGACACGAGGGAGTTTGTTATGAGGTCTAACTTGTCGCTGACGATCACGAACAGTAGTGAGGGAGGGAGAGAAGGAAGGGTGAGGGGTTTAGAGGGAGGGAAGGAGGGAGGGAAGGAGGGGGGGGGGAGGGAAATGTGGAGGGAGGAAAATGTAGAAGGCTGAGAGGGTGAAAAGTAGTGAGTGGAGAAGAGAGATATATTGAGAGAGACAGAATGAGAGAGAAACAAAAGACTACAAAACAGAGACAGTCATAACACATAAACAAAAACCGCCATGATCACAGAGGTTTAGTGGTTATCACACTCGAATTGGAGTCTCTGGGTCAAGTGGCTCGACTCCCCACTGATGAGACAATATGCGGTTGATACTGAAGGTGAACTAACACACGAGTGAAATATTACCACCGGGTTGTCGTACACACACCAACAGACCAGAGAGGACAACGTACCTGTCCTCTATCTCAACCTGTCTGTGATATGTGGACTCCCAGCCACAGTGTCGTGTGTACCTCAGCAACCACAAGTGAAATAATAATAATAATAATAATAATAATAATAATAATAATAATAATAATAATAATAATAATAATAATAATAATAATAATAATAATAATAATAATAATAATAATAATAATAATAATAATAATAATAATAATAATAATAATAATAATAATAATAAAATATAACATCCCAGTAAATCCTTAAAACTACGAAAAGAAAAATCCCATAAATATTGAGAAAAAAAAATCCTTATAGGTTCTGATAACACGTGAAGAGTTTTGGGAGGGGTAAAAGGAGTTAGGGAGGGAGGTGGGGGGGGAGGAGGTATAAGAGAGAGAGAGCTTACTGCCTGAGGGACCGAACCACTTCTATTGTCGCTGGTTGAGGCAGACAGGCCCAAAGTCCGGGGACCTGAGACTCTCCCTGGGTAATGGGTGAGACTTAGCTGGGGGTGTGGGAGAGGTGATGGTGTTGGTGGTGGAGGTGTGGGGGAGGTGGTGGAGGTGTGCGGGTGGTGGTGGTGTGGGGGAGGTGGTGGAAAGATGGTTTAGAGGTGTTGATGATGGTAGTGTTGGAGTGAGGTGGTGGTGATGATAGTGGTGGATGTACACACACACACACACACACACACACACTGGTGGCAGCCTGTAGTTTCCGCAGACATGGAAAACATATATAAACACAGACATGTAAGGGAGACAGACGAGGAAACAAAGTCAACTATTTTCCATATTCTTTCTCTCTCATAACTCTCTCCTCTCCTCTCCTCTCCTCTCCTCTCCTCTCCTCTCCTCCCAGGTCTTCGTGTTCCCTATATATACATAAGGACAAAGTAAATATGTTATTACAAAGAACGAGGCGCTTTTGTTCATGATCGAAATGGAACCTTTAAAGTAGACCTTCGGCTTCGGGTCTACGTGGTGATACTACCGATACCCGGACCCGGAACCTACCGATACCCGGACCCGGAACCTACCGATACCCGGACCCGGAACCTACCGATACCCGGACCCGGAACCTACCGATACCCGGACCCGGAACCTACAGATACCCGGACCCGGAACCTCACGAAACCCGGACCCTGAACCTATTGAAACCTAACCTAACCCAGAACCTAATGGAACCTAACCAAACCTAACGTAACCTACCTACATAATGTCTTTGTTTTGTCTATGTCTCCTCCAGTATAATGTCTTTGTTTTGTTTAAGTCCTTCAAGGCGATTTGAATGTGAATGTCTTGACTATTTGCGTGTGGTGATGCTTAGAGAGAGAGAGAGAGAGAGAGAGAGAGAGAGAGAGAGAGAGAGAGAGAGAGGGGGAGGTTCATTTCTATATATATACTCCATAAAAAAAAATTCCCATATGCTCCAGTGTAAGTTGTGTGTTTATGCTCCAGCTTAACTATATATACATGATCTAGATAATAAGGAAGGTCAATATGATCTAGTGTGAGGAATCATGTCTATGCTCCAGAGTTAAGTTAGAGCATATATACCTCGAGGCATCAATCTGGCATACTTACAATCTATATCACATTTTCTTTTCATTATAGGGAAAACTATTATAATTTCCTCGACAGTTTCTCCCCTTTGAACTTAGCTCTATAATCTAAGTACTATAATCTAAGGGAATAAATAGGAACCCATTTATCACTTAAGTTACACCCATTAGTTGTTAATGCATTATCCATTTAGATTAATTATAGGTCATATTTCACCGGTCCACCCTGTAATCCCTACTTACCCTCCCTCCCTCCTTCCCTCTCTTGCTCCCTCCCTCCCTCCTTCCCTCTCTTGCTCCCTCCCTCCCTCTTTCCCTCTCTTGCTCCCTCCCTCTTTCCCTCTCTTGCTCCCTCCCTCCCTCCCTGTCTCCCTTACTCCCTCCTCTCTCCTTCCCTCCTTTCCTCCCTCCCTCCCTCCCTCCCTCCCTCCCACCTCCCATTCCTCCTTCCCTCCTTCTCTTCATCCCTTTCTAACCTAACCTAACTCAGCAGCGGTGGTTAAGTATTTATATCTGTGGTCCCGGTAAGGTCGCTGGTATCTACGTGTATAATATATAGTGTGGCCGCGCTAATTACATGATGACGTGGGCGGCATAAGGTGAGCTGATTTAATTTACCATATATATGTGCGTGAGTGTTGTGGTGTTATAGGGGTGTTATAGGAGGTTATAGAAGGGCATAGGTTGAAAGGTGGAGGGTTGTGTTATAGAAGGGTTTTAGGGTGTGTGTCTCTTTCTTTCTCTCAGCTGTGTGTTGGTTGGGATCACTCGGAGTGTGAGGTCAGGGAGGTGGCCAGTCGTTCATCCCTTAATGGTCTAGTGGTCGCCGTGTCAGCTGATCGAAAAAGCCAAGTGAAGCGAGAGGAGGTAGAGGAGAGAGAGAGAGAGAGAGAGAGAGAGAGAGAGAGTAGGAGAGAGTATGTTCTTCTGGTTTTATTATTTTTAATGAATAATGTTTTAACATCTGTTGAGACCTAAGGGGGGGGGTCGGAGAGGAGTGAGGGGGAGTGAGGAGAGAGGAAGGAGGAAAGGAGTAATGGTATGAGAGGGATGAGGTGGAGGAAGAGAGGAGAGGGAAAGTGGAGGAGGGCTGAGGAAGGAGTGAGAGGGAGAGTAGAGAGTGAGAGGTGGGTAGAGGCAACATAGAGTTAGTGATCAAGGTAATCCCCGGGCCCTGATGCCTGCAATTGCCTCCATTTTATTATGCCCCTGCCGTGAGGTGAAGTTTGTGGGGGGACCTGCACTGTGGCCTACCTGATTACTGCTTCTCTCTCAGTAAAACAATCCTTAAATAGTTTGTGATTATCAATATATGTTACGACCGGTGAATTAAAGAGAAAGAAGGAATGTGACATCGTGTTTAGTTATCGGGAAAACATTCTCAGAAAAAAAGTTAATCCCCTGCTGAAGGTTTTAAAGCATCGCCCAACTACATTCAGAACTCACCACCAAATTAGGTGGTGGATGATATTTTAGGAGGAGGAGGAGGAGGAGGAGGGAGGGGAGGAGGAGGAGGAGGAGGAGGAGGAGGCGGAGGAGGATACCGCTTGGTGAATTGATTTGCACGGCAACAGCCGCCGTTCAGTTGAGACAAACAAACATACCTTGGGAATTTGGTGGAAAATCATCTGGTATGTTTACATCGTGCATCCGAATGTAATATAACGTTCAAGACTCTTCGTTATATAAACACTGTAATAATATCCTCCACTGCCCTGTTATAGAATATATTATACTAAATATATTAAAGGGTATTTGGGGGATATTTTCACTTTAAAAATTTAATATCGGCGTCGAAATACAAAGTTTATAGGGAGGTATTTTACGTGAGTACATGGGTGGGCTATTTGCAAGTGACCTCGTTCATTCAGCTGATATATTTACCGCCGTAAACTTTCTTGGTAAAAGTTGAGAGTATAATCGTGTTCTGTCAAAGCTGAAGGTGTAGTGCTGAGGAGGTCCTGGGTAAAAACTACAAGTGACCACCACCACTTTTAGAGAACTTTCCTTCTTGTGTGTGTGTGTGTGTGTGTGTGTGTGTGTGTGTGTGTATGTGTGTGTGTGTGTGTGTGTGTGTGTGCGTGTGTGTGTTTAAGTGTAGGAGAGCGTGTGTCCATGCATAGACACACGAACACGCGCACGAACAATTACCATAAAGACGAACTAACCTAAAAAAGGGGAAGAAGCAAAATATAGAGAGACAGGAGGAGTGAAGGAGTAAGGAAGTGTGGGAGCAGGAGGAAGGCGGAGAGCGGTAGTTATAGGCTGAACCAGCAGTGTGCAGAAGGATGGAGGGGGGTTACGGAAACGTTTCTTCTCGAATACTTCCTGTCTCTGTCCTGTCCTCCCCCTCTCCCTTCACCTCCTCTTCCTTCTTCTTGCTTCTCCTCCTCCTCTTTCTACTCCGCTTTCTTCTCATTCTCTGCTTTATTTTTATCTCCCCATCCCCCTCCTTCTCCTCCTCTTACCCCTGCTCCTCCTGCTCCCTCTCCTCCTCTCCTCTCCTCACCTCCTCCTCTCTCCCTCTCTCCTCCTCCTCCTCCTCCCCTCCTCTCTCCTCCTCCTCCCCTCTCCTCCTCCTCCTCCTCCTCCTCCTCCTCCCTCTCCCTCTCTCCCTCCCTCCTCCTCCTCCCTCTCCTCCTCTCCCTCCTCCTCCTCCTCCCTCTCCTCCTCCTCCTCCCTCCTCCTCTCCCTCTCCCCTCTCCTCCCTCCTCTCCCTCTCCCTCCCTCCCTCTCCTCCTCCTCTCCTCTCTCCTCCTCTCCTCCTCCTCCTCCCTCTCCTCCTCTCCCTCCCTCCTCCCTCCTCCCTCCTCCTCCTCCCCTCCCTCCTCTCCCTCCCCACCCTCCCTCCCTCTCTCTCCTCCCTCTCCTCCCCTCCTCCTCCTCACCTCCCTCCCTCCCTCCCCTCCTCCTCCTCCCTCCCCCCCTCCCTCCCTCCTCCCTCCTCCTCCTCCCCTCCTCCTCCTCCTCCTCCTCCCTCCCCTCTCCCTCCCTCCCTCCTCCTCCTCCTCCCTCCTCCCTCCTCCCTCTACTCACCCCTCCCCTCCCTCTCCTCCCTCTCCTCTCCTCTCCCTCCTCCTCCTCCTCCTCCTCCTCTCCTCTACTCCAACTGTTCTTCAGGTATTCGTCGGCCTGCTGGCTCTGGGTCCAACTTTATTCGTAAAATCGACAGAATTGAAGAAAAAACGAAAGAAAGATGAAACATAAAGAAAACTATTGAAAAAGAAAGATAATTTAAAACTTACAAGACGGAATAAAATATTGTTTGTTTCTCTTTATTTTCTCTATCTATATAAATGTTTGAATGTTCATAGCAATTATCTCTCTTCTCTCTTTATATATGTACATCTTTGAGGAGTTAATGAGTTCACCCCTTGAGTACTATGACTTCACCCTTTGAGTACTATGACTTCACCCTTTGAGTACTATGACTTCACCCCTTGAGTACTATAACTTCACCCCTTGATTACTATGACTTTACCCTTAACAGCTTTGAAGAAAAAAGGTTCTCCCCCAGAATTCCCCAGAACTACCTATTATTCCCCAATATTCCCCAAACTCCTCTTAAGAAATCCCTAAACTCCCTATACTCCCCAAAAATTCCCACATTCCCCCAAATACTCCCAACAGCCCTCTTAAGAAATCCCTTACCTCCCACTAAATTCCCCAGTCTCCCGTCTTCCTCCCCAATACTCCCCAGAACTCCCCAGAACTACCTATTATTCCCCAATATTCCCCAAACTCTCACCAAAAATCATAACCTCCACTAAATTCCTCAGTCCCCCAACATTCCCCAGCTCTGGCTACCAATCTCGTGGACACAACTCTAACTTTTCCCCAGGACTTGGAGGCTGAGTCGACCATGAAACCACTGGGTAAAGTTTGTTGACACTCAGGCCGGAGTCGAGATGGTTTATCCTACGAACCGTCTTATGCCCAGTTTACCTTAAGAGCGGTTCACGGCTCCTGTAGACCTATAATACTGTGATAAGAACCTTTTTTTTTTTAAGAGACGGAGATGTGTTCACTATACCATTTTAATCTTTAGTTTCCCCTCTAAAAGTTTTTAATTGTGTTTCCTGTTGTTCATTTTAACTTTGTTTGTTTACTTCTGGTCCTGAAAGTCTCTCACACACTTATATACAAGTTATATAATGAAATGGTTCACCTACACGAAGTTGTATTGTTTAAACGTTTGTTTGTGAAGTTTGTATAAAAAATAAAACAGTTCCTTGTATTGATTCAAGGATTTACACCGACGTTTTCCCGTTATTTGTATATTAATAATAATTTATAATGAAATAGTTAACTTTGTCAAAACTCTAATAAAGGAACAATATGGAGGGATTTACATATAACAAAAGTATCTATTAGAGGCCAGACGTGTGTGTTGAGAGCTTTTATTTATTGATTTAATTAATTATTTTTATTTTAGAGTAACTAAGGCGTATAAATCCATCTCTTTAACTGGAGGATATGTTAAAAAGTATATATATTATGACGTAGTTTTGTAAGACCTAAAGCAGTTCGTCGTTTGCTTGTTACGACCAAAAGTTGTGTTATTGATTTTTTGGGCGTAGGTGAAAATATAACGAGATTAGTTTCTCCTTGGAATATCTAAACCCAGGAATGGCTTGACGCTGGTACGGGAATTAACACCCTAAGAGCAGTTCATCCTGGGAATAATAACCCATCGCGATTCATCCTGGGACTAATAACGTCAATGTGATTCATCCTGGGAATATTAATTAATCTAACACTGCGTCATCTACACATCTTATCCACCAAACGACTTCATCTACGACACCTACTCAATAAACCCCACACACAACTTCCTGTTAACTCTATCATGATGAAGGAATTTCCAAAACCATTTTCACAATTGCAATTTAATTATAGATTCAAAATTATATACAAGAGAAAAATGGAAGAAAAAAAATATGACTGAATGGTTAACTGCGGCCACCAGTGTTCCCGACAGCTGACAGAATTATCGCTCCAGAATTTCCGGCAAAGATTAACATGGACATTTTAGTGGTCGAGCGGAGAGAGAGAGAGAGAGAGAGAGAGAGAGAGAGAGAGAGAGAGAGAGAGTGTTGAAATAAAGTTAATTAAAACTGTACTTTGTTGTGTGAATTATTGTAGAGTATTATTTTCATGGATTAGTTGAGGTTTATTAATTTTTTAGTTTATTTTAAGAATTAGAATTAAGTCATCATCATCATTATCATAATCATCGCCATTATCACCACCACCACCACCACTCTCACCACTATCATCATCATCATCATCATCATCATCATCACCACCACCACTCTCACCACTCTCAACATCATCATCATCATCATTATCATCGCCATTATCATACCTACCACCACCACTCTACTTTTCTCGTCATCATCATTATCATCGCCATTATCGCCACCACTACCACCACTCTCTATCATCATCATCTCATTCATCATCGCCATTATCACCACCACCACCACCTCCTCTCACCACTATATCATATCATCATCATCATTATCATCGCCATTATCACCACCACCACCACCACTCTCACCACTATCATCATCATCATTATCATCCTTCATTATCACACCACCACCACCACTCCACCACTATCATCATCATCATTATCATCGCCATTATCACCACCACCACCACCTCTCCTGCCACTATCACATCATCATCATCATCATCATTATCATCGCCATTATCATTACCACCACCCACTCTCACCACTTCATCATCATCATTATCATCGCCATTATCCGCCCACCACCACCACTCTCACCACTATCATCATCATCATCATCATTATCATCATGATATCACCACCACCACCACCCTCTCACCACTATCATCATCATCATCTCATCATCATTATCATCATAGTATCACCACTTCCACCACCACCACTCTCACCACTATCATCATCATCATCATCATTATCACCACCACCACCACCACCACTCTCACCACTATCATCATCATCATCATCATTATCATCGCCATTATCACCACCACCACCACCACTCTCACCTATCATCATCATCATCATCATTATCACCACCACCACCACCACCACTCTCCACCACCTATCATCATCAATAATCATCATTATCATCACTTGTTTATCTTACCCTACCACCACTCTCACCACTATCATCATCATCATCATCATTATCATCATCATTATCACCACCACCACCACTCTACCACTAATCATCATCATCATCATCATTATCATCACCATTATCACCACCACCACCACCACCACTCTCACCACTATCATCATCATCATCATCATTATCATCGCCATTATCACCACCACCACCACCACTCTCACCACTATCATCCTCATCATCATCATCATCACCATTATCATCACCACCACCACCACCACTCTCACCACTATCATCATCATCATCATCACCATTATCATCACCACCACTCTCACCACTCTCAACATATATCCCCACATGTTGATAATTACTCTCTTCATTTACCTGTTGATTAGCGGGTGACGTAAACATTTTGTGGTAACACTGGGAAAACTCACCTGTATGTTAATTAAGAACAGGTGATTGCCGTGGCGTGGTGGTGATTAAGGTGCCGTGGTGGTGATATGAGGGGTGATGGTGGTGATTGAGGTGTCATAGTGGTGATTGAGGGGTCATGGTGGTAATTGAGGTGTCATGGTGGTGATTGAGGGGTCATGGTGGTAATTGAGGGGTCATGGTGGTAATTGAGGTGTCATGGTGGTAATTGAGGGGTCATGGTGGTAATTGAGGGGTCATGGTGGTAATTGAGGGGTCATGGTGGTAATTGAGGTGTCATGGTGGTAATTGAGGGGTCATGGTGGTAATTGCGGTGGCAGGTGGTTGACAGGGGAGATGATCCTGGTGGAATAGGATGTGTGTGTATGTGTGTGTATGTGTGTGTATGTGTGTGTGTGTGTGTGTGTGTGTGTGTGTGTGTGTGTCTACAATTTTTTCCTAGTGCTCTTAACACAATAATCGTCAACAAGATGAAAGGAAAATTCTGTGGCAGACTTTTATAATAATGTTTCGTTTAACTTAAGTCAGTTTTGAGGATGATTTTGATGTAGTTGGTATGAATGTATATAAAGTTAGGGTGTGTGTATATATATATGGTTCAGGTATACTGGTAGTCAGGTATTTTGCCTTTAACACATGTTAAGGGTCTCACAGGTGGCGTGTTGCTGTCACACTTCCTGATACTGACAGAGCACACACACACACACACACACACACACACACACACACACACACACCTTAATTAGTGTAGGAACTCTTCTTGCAACAAGCTACGTAAAACTCATGAATTTTTGGCCAGGTACATAATTAACCTCTGTGAATATGCGATGACTCTAGGTTGATGAAATATGTACAGTTGACAACCTACAGCACTGAGGAAATTACCTGTGTGATGGTTTAGTTAATGTTGTGCTTCCGTGAGATAGAGAGAGGCATACAGGTAACGAGAGGCATACAGGTAGCGAGAGGCATACAGATAACGAGAGGCATACAGGTAACGAGAGGCATACAGGTAACGAGAGGCATACAGGTAACGAGAGGCATACAGGTAACGAGAGGCATACAGGTAGCGAGAGGCATACAGGTAGCGAGAGGCATACAGGTACAAAGAAGCATACAGGTAACGAGAGGCATACAGGTAGCGAGGGGCATCCAGGTAATGTGAGGTAATGTTTTTTCCCGGGAGGCAAGGTTAGGTTAGAATAGTTAGGTTAAGCTAAAGCCTAGGATGATTTACCACAAGAACTATTACAAAATAAATTGGATTCACAAAGGTTAGTATGCTAAATTCTTCCCTTAGATGGACACCTACGATCATTCCTCCCTCACAGGTCACCTCGGTTCCCAATTCACAAAGAATTTTCCATTAACTTTTTCCAGTAGTTAGGGACTATAAGAAGGCGTCTAGTTACTTTAGAGTTTAAGTCGTAATTACCATGTCATTTTGTCTCCTATCTTAACAGTGCCAGGGGTGACTATCCATTTACAGGGAATATTTAGCCTAAGAACGAAACCTTTTGAGAATCCATCTTTGTGTCTTGGTTTAAGTGAGTCAGTCAGAAGCGTCCTCACACTTACACCGGAAGAGTAAATGTAAGTGAGTAGAGAGATGTTTTCTTATATGTTCAGTTATAAGAAAGAAATAAACTGAAGAAATTTGGAGAATCTCTTTTGTGTCGTGTTTTAAGTGAGAAACATATAGGAGTTCTCACTTAATTACACCAAATATTAATGTAAAGACCCCAGGAAAATGTTGATAGTTTAATCCACCTCCCTCCCCCTCCCTCTCCTCCTCTTCCACCAACACCACAGCATCACCCCCCAACACACGAAGAGGAGAGAGGGAGGGAGGGAGGGAGGGCGAGAAGGAGGGTGAGAGGGGTAGTGAGAGGGAGGGAGAAATACTGTGTGTGACCTGGTCGCCGCGTCAGTCATTGTGAGCGCTATTGAAAAATCTGAAATTTTAATACCGTCCCATTGTTGTGACTGCCACCACCTTTAGCTGTACCCGTGGCATCAAGGGGAGGCTCTGAGTGTGTGTGTGTTGTTCTCATCGTGATAACTAAATTGTCATCCACACACACACACACACACACACACACTAATCCATTTATCTACTTGTTTCTCTCTATCTCACTTTCACTTTGCCTATTCCTCAGTGTCTCCCTCTCTTCCTTTGCCTCCTCTCCTTGACGACTTTTTCCCCTTTCCCACTTCTTATATTTCCCTCTTCCCCTTGTCTTCCTTCTCTCTCCCTTTTCCCCTCTATCCATTTCTCTCCTTTCTCACTTCCTCTTGTCTCCCCTCCATTCTCTTTTTTCTTTTCCATCTTCCCTCCATTTCCGTTTTACTCCTCTCCTCTCCTCTCCCTCACCGAGCTGGCCCACCCCAGGCTCAGATAAGAGGTAAGGGAGACGCTGGCGGCACTCATTGATTACAATATTAAAGTGAATGAACTGTACACGGCACCCCAGTACCTGTGTGTGTGTGTGTGTGTGTGTGTGTGTGTGTGTGTGTGTGTGTGCGTGTGTGTGCGTGTGTGTGTGTGGAGAGGGAGGAGGAGAAATATCAACGATCCAGAGAGAGAGAGTAAGAGAGATAGTTATAAGATCGTTAGTTTTGATCATTGTTTAAATGCTGACTTTTAGAAATTAAATAAAGAGAGATTTTACTTACGGAACAGCCGCATTGAGTGACAACAAAGGCCGCGACAGGTGACAACAAAAGGCCGCCGACAGGTGACAACAAAAAGGGCATGACAGGTGACAACAAGGGCGCGACGGAGAGTGACAACAAAAGGCCATGACAGGTGACAGCAAAAGTACATGACAGGTGACAACAAGGCCATGACAGGTGACAACCGAGAGGCCATGACAGAACAATATAAAGGCCATGACAGAGTGACAACAAAAGGGCATGACAGAGTGACGCAAAGCCGCGACGGAAGGTGACAACCAAAAGGCCTATGACAGGTGACAACAAAGGCCGCGACAGGTGACAACAAAGAGCCATGATGAGTGACAACAAAGACCTGCACACATGGGCGATCACCAGAGAGACAGAATGCCACTTACATTCTGCACAGAGATAGATGCCACCATACGGTCACCAGAGACCAGATACCACCATACGGTCATCGTGGCTCCTACTTCCCAACTAAAACATTATGACACAGTTTAATCCGATAAACCTGTCTTAGAAAACAGTTGCGATATATTTGAGCGTTTATGAGAGACAGCTATTGAAAGTACCACCAACTGTAAATATGGAAAGGTAGGGAAAAAAAAAATAATAATAAAATTAATATATAAGAAGGATAAAAGGCTAAACAAAATTTATGTGATCACAAGTAGAGGATAGTGTCATCAATATAGTGGAATCCATCTAACTGTACCAAGATGAAGAAATCACTAAACAGGCTCGAGTCAGGCTGCCTCTAACCTGAGCTGCCTCTAACCTGAGCTGCCTCTAACCTGAGCTGCCTCTAACACATGCCTCTCACATGTAACACCTCACCTCCCCATACCTCCCCTCTCACCTGTAACACCTCACCTTGTTGCCTCCACACGACGACGAAGGATCACTCAGACCTGGGATGAGAAATCGACTAAGGTGTAGGCCTAGCAGGTCCCCACCCCCTGTTTTTTCCATCCTCTTCCAATACGATCAGCAGGTGAGAGAGAGAGAGAGAGAGAGAGAGAGAGAGAGAGAGAGAGAGAGAGAAGGGGGGGGAAGTCAAAAGAAATTATATCTCTGGTCTCTGCTCCGTCACCTTCCCTCCCTCTCTCCCAGCAGTGGCAGCAGCGAGGGAAAGACAACTAGAGAAAGGGCGGGAGAGAGAGACACACACACAGGGAGGGAACGAGCAAGCCTTTGTCTCCCGCAAGAATGAAGGAACGAGTCTTTTATTGTCTGGTGCGAGCGGTGATTTGATGCCTCCCAGTCACAGGCAGTATCTTAAAGGTACTCTGGTGGAGGGCGCCTTAATTTGTCCCTCCCTCCTCCAGACGCTCACCTCGAGTGTATCACCCTCGCGGTCTCCTCGGCACCTGAGAGTAACTTCTGAGTAAAGTAAAGGAACTTGTGATAGAGTTAAGAGTAACGTCTATCATTTTGGTAACTTCTAAGTTTCACCTTAAAGTAACTTCTACTTTAGCCTCATTTACACCCAGATAAGTTGGTTACCTGGTGTCTAGAGTGTACTGTTACGACACACACCTGATGGGAGTTCCTGGCATCGTTTCTACCCTGATGAGAACAACATTTATAGAGAAACATTGATCATACAGGAGACGTCTACCAAGAACAACTCCATTTATGTTCCCTCACAGTCCTCGCATCTCTTGTAGGTCAACAGTAACACAGACTGACGTTTAATCCCACATTCCTCTCCCCCTCCTCCTCCTCCTCCTCCCTCCTCCTCCTCCTCCTCCTCCTCCTCCTTCTCCTCCTCTTTTTTCTCCCTCTTCTCATGGACAGCGCTGCACAGTTCTTCATGAGAGGACCCACACCTCTGGCCTCTTGTGGCTCAGTATAGTCAACCTTAATTCCCGCCTTTGTTGATCTGAGTAATGGAAGTTTATTGTGCTTGAGGGATATTTTAGTACTATTAGTTAACGTAATTAGTGATGGTTTTTGGTCTCTTATCTTCCTTCGTACTTTGTGTGTGTGTGTGTGTGTGTGTGTGTGTGTGTGTGTGTGTGTGTGTGTTCGAGCATTTCATAAACATAAACAATTAGTATTGGTTTTTGAAGAAACTTTAATATATAAACATACTCCAATACGCCCACAGAGACCAACATAATCAAGTTTAGAAGAAAAACACATATGCATTACAAAATCAGTCAAGGATGAGACGAACATGACATATAAACACGGATAAAGTCTATATCAGTAAGTTAGTTAGGATATAAATCAGACTACACAACCCTCACCTTTGATAAACAACTACAACTTCTACTTCAGGGTTGTTATAGTTATTATTCCTTCACTAACTGCAACAAACAACCTCACTACTCACTGGTTGACATGAATATTGAAACAAACTAAATAGATAAAAATTCTCCCAACACCTGAAGTCCATGAATGTTAAAAAGATTTCTCCTCGTATCTGTTTATGTATTCAAATGTAGTTTACGATCACGCAGAGTACAGCCTCCCCTCCCCCCCCCCCACACACCTAGAGCTTATAATGAGACCAGGATGATATGAGTAATATGAAAAAAAAAATTATTTATAATACAGTTAGAATAATTATATTATTAACAACGACGACAACAACACTAACAAAAACAACAGTATGTAATAACAACAACAACAACAACAACAAAATAATAATAATAATAATAATAATAATAATAATAATAATATCATATAATAATAATAATAATAATAATAATAATAATAATAATAATACGTAATAATAATAATAATAATAATAATAATAATAATAATAATAATAATAATAATAATAATAATAATAATAATACCTTAGCGAGGAGGAATTAATTTTCTTGACTCGGTTCTATGGTTTTTCATGAGGTTCTTTAAAGTTTTTCAAATATTGGGAAGCATTACTATTGAAATATTAAAAAGTGATGCATGTTATGTAAAGGGTTTGGGGGTGTGGGAGGTGTGGGGGTGTGTGGTGGTGTGTGTGTGGTGGGGTGTGTGGGGAGTGGAAGAGGTGGCAGAGGTGCAGATGGGTATGGATGGGGTTTGGGGGTGTGGGGGGGTGAGAAATGGGGAGATGTGAGTGAGGTGTGAAGGGTGTCTGGGGGTGTGGGGGGGATGGAGAGGGGTGTGGGGGGGCCATGACGAGCGAAATTAAAAATCCTCACAGTTGTTAGATTCCTGGAGAAGTTAGTTAATAAAGTTGTAGAGACGTGAGTGAGAGTTGTAAATGAACTACGTCTATTGTATCTGTCTGTCAGTCTGCCTGTCTCTTTATATACGTCTCTGTAACGCGCGCGCGTGTGTATTTGTGTGTGTGTGTGTGTGTGTGTGTGTGTGTGTGCGTGTGTGTGTGTGTCTTGCTTAATAACATTAGCATATAATCCAGACACAACTTAAATACGCACCTGTAATTATCACACGGACAGCCAAAACAATCTTCATGGAACACAAATTCTTCTTACATATTATCTCTCTCTCTCTCTCTCTCTCTGTATGACTGTCTTTCTCTCTCTCTCTCTCTCTCTCTCTCTCTCTCTCTGACTGTCTTTCTGTCTGTTAAGTATCAAGGGTTGTAGAAGAGTGTTGGGGAGTGTTGGAGAGTGTTTCAGAATGCTATGAAGTGCTGGACAGTGTTGGGGGAATGTTGGAGGGTGTTTGAGGGTGCTATGGAGTGATGGACAGTCTTGGAGGGTGTTGGAGGCTGCTACGGAGTGCTGGATAGTGTTGGAGGGTGTTGGAGGGTGGCTTTGATATCCCTAATCCCGGGTCGGAAGCCAGACCTTAAGGAGGATTAATACACAAGATCGACCCAACTGATGTGAGACTCTTGACAAGATGAGCCTCTCCTCTAGCCTTCCTTCCTGCCCTCTCTCCTTCCCTCTCTCCTTCCCTCCCTCTCTCCTCTAGCCTTCCTTCCTGCCCTCTCTCCTTCCCTCTCTCCTCCCCTCTCTCCTTCCCTCCCTCTCTCCTCTAGCCTTCCTTCCTGCCCTCTCTCCTTCCCTCCCTCCTCTCCTCTCTCCTTCCTTTACACCCTCTCTCCCTTCCCTCTCTCCTCCCCTCTCTCCTTCCTCCCTTCTCCCCTCTCTCCTTCCTCCCTTCTCTACCTCTCTCTTCCCCTCCTCTCTCTCTAGCACTTCCTTTCTGCCCTCTCTCCTTCCCCTCCCTTCTCTCCTTCCCTCCCTCTCTCCTCTAGCCTTCCTTCCTGCCCTCTCTCCTCCCCTCCCTCTCTCCTTACTTCCTTCCCTCTCTTTCTCCTACCCTCCCTCTCTCTCCGTTAAGCCTTCCTCTCTGTCCTCCCTCTCTCTATCCTACGCTCTCCCTCCCTCTCTTTCTCCCTCCTGTCCTCCTTCTCTCCTTCTCTCTTTCTTCTCTCACTCTCCCTCCCTTCCCTACCTCACTTTTTGGTGACTCTTGGTATATGGGAAAGGTTTGGGGTGGAGGTGGGGGGTGGGGGTGAGGGTGGGGATGAGGTGGGGAGGTGACTTTAAGGGAGTGACGAGGTGGGGGGTTGTTGAACATGTATGGGATTAGAGAAATGTGTGAAGAGAGAAAGAAGAAGAAGAGAGAGAGAGAGAGAGAGAGAGATATGCCAGAACACACGGAAGAAAACAAGAGTGCCTAGGAGGGAGGGGTGACCTAAACTATTTTACAAAGATAACTAGACACACGCAGAGACCAGCAGCTAAGACACATACGGGTAAATGACACATAAAGATCCACACAGATGGCCAGGTGAAGGGGACACGTGGAAGTAAAATTAGACAGTGGAGTAAATGGATTGACAGGAGTGGATTATAGAGTGGATAAAGTGGATAATGTAATGGTGGAGGAACGTTTTACAAAATATATGCATTGGAACTGTGACTTAATATTATCTCTCTCTCTCTCTCTCTCTCTCTCTCTCTTTCTCTCTCTCTCTCTCTCTCCTCCACAGGTTCAGTAACACAAACTGTATTAAACTTATATTTTCATAAACATTATACATATATAAGTCTCGTGATAGTAACCAAATAATATATATAAAAGACGAATTTATATACAAAACATACAAAAAAAGTCATTACATAAATCCTAACCAATAACCCAACCAGAAAATTGCATCACCTAAAAAAAAAAAAAAGTTGAAATTGGTCTCCCTGTTAACTTCTCCCTCCTCTGCCGCCCGTCTTGCTAAGTGGTTTAGAGGAGTATCTCCTAAATTTCAATTAAGGAATGAGACGGAATTAAATAGCGGGTTTAAGGGGATACTACTGGAAAGAGGAAACCTGGGTATTGGCCTCATATATCATCTTTATTAATGTTTACCGGAGCTATGGAGTTGTTTTTATTAATTTATTACCTCTTGAGGATTACGATAAGGTAGAGGAGTTTTATTCAACAGTACTTGTGGTTGTTTATGATTCTTATTATAACTGAGGAGTAAAAATGCTTGTGTTATTATGAATAGTTAATGAAGAGACCAGACGAGAGGTGAAAGAAAAACGACTAAGATAATTTGTGGAGCTTGAGAATTTACTTAGTATATTCATGTTGAAGTTGAGGGTATGAATAAGCGTGTCTCTCTCTCTCTCTCTCTCTCTCTCTCTCTCTCTCTCTCTCTAGTGACTGCCATTCCTCCCTCCAATCTGTCTTGTCTACAACGGGAATCATTAGGCAACTGATCCTGGGGAAGAAAATGGATCCCAATCGGGGTTTGACACCAGGAGGGAGGGAGGCAATGGAGGGAGTGGAGGGAGGGAGGGAAAGTAAGTAGGGAGCGAAGGATTGAGTGTAAGGAGGGAGGGGGTGTAAGGCAGGAGATCTCGGAGGGAGGGAGGTACGGGAAGAGAGGGAGTGTAAGGAGAGGGTGTCGGGGGGAGGAAAGGAGGAAGGCAGGGAAAAGGAGTGGATGAAGTGAATGGAGGGAGGAAAGGGGGGTCGGAGGGAGAGAGGGAATGGATGGAGGGAAGCAGGGAGAGTAAAGAGGGAGAGATGCAGGATGGGATGGAAGGAAACATGGGAAGGGAGAAAGGGAGTGTATGGAGGGAATGGGCGGAATATAAGGAGGGAAGGAAGTGAAGAGAAGGAGAGGAGGAGAAGAATGGTCACACTACTCGGTTAAGACACATAAGAAGATGTGGTGAAGAATAGACTCGGTGATTTATCATAATGGGGACGTCTTGCCTCCTTATGGGACCGAGTAATATTAGGTTACATATTGTATTGGTTCTCCTTTGTGATGGCCCATAGCTCTAATTGACCTCAGGAATAATAGGTCCCAATTCTTGAGTCAATGGGGCCCACTTTTAATTATTCTCACTTCTAATTGACCCATAATTCTACGAGGATCCTAAGATAATCCCTAATTAAGCCTTAACCCTAGAGAATTATTACTAATTAAGCCTCAAACACCAGAGAATAATCCCAAACGAAGCTTCAAACCCCAAGAATAATCCCTAATAATGCCTCAAACACCAAAGAATTATCATCAACGTTGCATTTATACCGCCTGGATTATCAAAGATACAAACCCTCCCCTTGGAATTATTGACGACGCTCATAACCCACAAAGATAATACACTAAAGTTATCACTGCCTGAGGTTCACTGATTTATTTACGTCTTACATACAGTGGTTCATGGCCCGTTCACCTGCTCTCCCCCCTCACCACTTTCTCCCTCCCTTACCTCTTTTCCCCTCCTCTCCCTCCCTTTTCCCTCTCCCCCTCCCCCCACTCTCCCCCTCCCCACTCTCACCCTCCCCCCTCTCCCACTTCCCTCACCTCCTCCCATCCTTCCCCTACTCTCTTCCTTCTTCCTCCCCTTCTGTCCCTCTCCCCTCCCCCCACTCTCCCCCTCCCCCCCCTCTCCCCCCCTCCCCACTCTCACCTCCCCCACTCCTCCCCCCTCCCCCCCTCCCCCCCCTCCTCCACTCCCCCAACTCTCCCCCTCGATATATTACCCGTGACCTTATCATCATGAAGGATCTGGGTGATGGACCTGGGTTGACCTGACCTAGTTGTGACCCCGGCTGTTATCACCAACACCTTGCTGGTGACCTATCATGCTGGTGACAGGCTAAATGACCCCTCTTATCTACCTCGATATTGTTTATGTCTCTTTTGTTACGGGTGTTTATGTTTGGTTCAACTACCACCACCATGGTTGGTTGTGACGGTCGTGATAACTATAATAATAATAAGCGAGAGAGAGAGAGAGAGAGAGAGAGAGACAGAGAGAGAGAGAGAGAGAGAGAGAGAGACCATTACGGAAGCAGAATTCCGTACGGGCTATAACAGTTAACTGGACACATTCTATAATCGCAACTCATATTTTACGCCACCCAACACTTTACCAGTCACCTCTCCCTCCTCCCTCACCAAATAAACCTCACTAACTACACCCTACCCTACCCTAGTACCCTACCCTACCCTAGTACCCTACCCTACCCTACCCTACCCTACCCTAGTACCCTACCCTAGTACCCTACCCTACCCAGCAACTATTAACGTGTGAGACTTTTATTTTGAGCACTAACTCACAACTCACAGACAGGTAAATTATCCATCCCCTCCTGGTGCCCTTAGCCTTCCAGGAGTAAGGATGGCTGTCGTGTTATGTGGTTATAAGGAAAAGAACTCCAGAGGCCAACTTCATGTCAGTTCCAGGCTTCAAGGCCGTCGAGTATGCATTCCAAGACGGTGGGAACCAAACAGGAATAGTTGGCTGGGGTAAAATAATCCAAACGAGTCATGATTTAGTTAACGATGGCCAGAGTCAAGCAAAAGGGATAAATTAACAAGTTTAAAGTGA
This sequence comes from Homarus americanus, assembly GCF_018991925.1. Lineage (NCBI taxonomy): Eukaryota > Metazoa > Arthropoda > Malacostraca > Decapoda > Nephropidae > Homarus > Homarus americanus. The sequence continues at coordinate 8,890,451 of NW_024745073.1, read as the reverse complement.
TTTAGAAGGCATTAAAAAACATGACAAGAAAGTAAAGTAGAATAAGACTGTGTGTTTGTGTGTGTGTGTGTGTGTTAAGACTGGAGTAAGATATTGCAGGAGCGGGTTGTGGAAGTGTTGGCGGTGGGTGGCCTGGTAGGTAAAGTGATTAAGGAAAATGACATTACGAGAATCAGGTTTTGGAGTCCGGGGCGGTGGAGGTGTTTGCGGCTAGCAGAGGTAGTGAGGGCCAGGGTGAGTGGCCCTGTGTATGTTGACTGTGAGGGCCAGTGAGGTGAGTGGCCCCTTCTGGTGCCTGTGAGGACCAAGGAGGTGAGTACTGTAGCCCTGTGTATGGAGACTGTGAGGGCCTGAACTGGATAAGGGGGCGTGAGGGCGGTGTGTGTGTGGTAGCCAAGGGCGTCTTCTTTGTTCGAGTCTCAGTCTTTCTTTCTCTCCCTCACTTTTATTCAGAGGGACTCTCGCACATATTCACAAGATTTCACACTTACTCTCAAATAACTTACACTTCTTCATAAACCCTCATAAGGTAACCCATACTTCCTCACAAGCCCTCACATTTCCTCTAAGGTACGTCATACTTACCTCATACTTCCTCATAAGCCCCCACACTCCTCTAAGGTAACCCATACTTCCTCATAAGCCCTCACACTCCTCTAAGGTAACCCATACTTCCTCACAAGCCCTCACACTCCTCTAAGGTAACCCATACTTCCTCACAAGCCCTCACACTCCTCTAAGGTAACCCATACTTCCTCATAAGCCCTCACACTCCTCTAAGGTAACCCATACTTCCTCATAAGGTAACCCCACACTCCTCTAAGGTAACCCATACTTCCTCATAACCCATACTTCCTCATAAGCCCTCACACTCCTCTAAGGTAACCCATACTTCCTCATAAGCCCTCACACTCCTCTAAGGTAACCCATACTTCCTCATAAGCCCTCACACTCCTCTAAGGTAACCCATACTTCCTCATAAGCCCTCACACTCCTCTAAGGTAACCCATACTTCCCCATAAGCCCCCACACTTCCTCATAATCCCTGGGGCCATCTTGACTGAAACAAAAATCAATGTTCGGGCGGGTCAGGTTGTGGAGACGAGCGGTGTTGTGTTTTAGACCATATCGTCATTAAGGCCACTTACTGCACCCGTGTGTTGCATTATGGTGTGGAGTGACAGTGACTCAGGTGTCCTTTATTTTTGGTCCTGTTATATAATATTCGACACATATATAACCCACTAATATGTATGTGTGAGTTTATGTATGTGTGTGTATACTTGTGTGTGTATGACTTCCGTTTGGGACATTGGAATTACAATGATTTAACACACACTCTCTCTCTTCAGGTAAGGTGTTAATTAACCCTCTCACCTGAAGTACAGTAATGTAAACACGTTCTTGATGCACGAGAAAATAATAATAATAATAATAATAATAATAATAATAATAATAATAATAATAATAATAATAATAATAATAATAATAATAATAATAATAATCATAATAACAACATCAATACCCACACTCACAATAACTTGCCCAAAACTCTCACCAAATAACTCTACTTAAAAAAAAAACACGAAAAAGGTAAACTAAACCTAATATAAACAATAATCCTTAAATTTAGCCATTAACTAAAGCTTTATTAGACTAACAGCTCACTTCGAGGTCTATATCATAATTCATATATAAATTAATAATATAGTATCTCTTATAATGGTACTTATGATATATGAAACAGGAAAGTTAATATTAATGGTCCTTAATGGCCTTGTTATGCATCCCAGAAAGGAGAGAGTGATCGAAGGTTTATGGTCTAGTTTAGTGGTTCAGGTAAAGGTGTTCTCTATTTCTTGGTGTTTATTGATTTTTTGTTATTATTTGGTGAATTATTATTTTTTCTTCGTTGTATTATATAAATTATTCATGAAGCAAGTTATTAGCTTTAAGGGGGTTATGTAATATTCGTTATTAGCTTTAGAGGAGTTATTAAATATTCGTTATTACATTTAGAGGAGTTATCAAATATTCGTTATTACATTTAGAGGAGTTATTAAATATTCGTTATTACATTTAAATAAGTAATTACATGTGAGTTATTACATTACGGGACCTTACAGACGGCCCCCTCTTCACCTCTCGGGAACCACCACAATTACATCGCTCCTTCCTCGCGTCTCCTTGACTGTTCCCCGGCTATGTGGAGCAGCTAATACGATACGCTTAGCTTTCATGCAGCTATGTAGATGAGAGGGTGTCAGGTTATGAGATGCGTGTAGCTCTGGACCTCAGCTATTACGTTATAATCTTAGCTTTTTATATGGTTAATTACTTGGCTCTCTGATTCATTTAGCTCAACTATGGATATAATAGATAGCTGCGATTTTCGAATTTCTTTAGGTAACAGCTAACATGACGCAATTTAGTTTTGATACGTGAATTAGGATTATATTACACGTTATGGTCACCTGTCACTCTTATTATCTGTCACTATCACCATTTGTCACCATCATTGCCTGTCACCATCAATACCTGTCACCATCATCGCCTGTCACTATCAATACCTGTCACCATCATTGCCTGTTACCATCAATATCTGTCTTATCGGTGTTCAATAAGACAATAATACTCTAAAATAACTCAGTGAATTATAATGACTTGCCCGACACTGTCCCTCAGTAGTTCTAATCATTAAGCCAATTAGTGGACAGGTTAAGGTAATAGAGACACCTTACCTAAAGGAAATGATCTTAATTAACCTGTTTTATACTTTTTCCACCTCCTTGACAGTGACCCCTATTGTGTGGCGCCTCCGGGGGGTTTAAACCAATTAACCGAACCCGGAACCGAACCTTCATGCAAAGTTTGAAGGTTAAGTTGGCTTATATTGGACGTCAAGTTAGTACATACCAGGAATAAGAGCGTTTATTGTTACCAAAGTCGATGATATTGTGTGTTGGTGGAGTGTGGCCAGCTATAGAGGGGGTGAGGAAGAGAGGGGGTTGGGGTGAGGGAGAGTATTCACGACCTATCGCCTAATTACCTATCTCTGGACAACAGGTAACCACCCACCAACTCCCCTCTTCCCCCCCCTCACCACGATCCCTCTCGCCATGACCCCCTCTACACCGTCACCATGGCAACCTTTCGGCAGATGCGAAAATTATCTCAACTTTGAGGACCAACTTCGTCAAAGACCCTCAGTCAGGTGTCACTAAAAGACCCGCCACAGTGGTAACTTTTCTCTCTCTCGTACTTCCTTCTTCACCTCCTGTTTAATGATGATGATATGAACAGCGATGATGATGATGATATGAACAGCGATGATGATGTTACTAATACTACTATAAACACAACAACTACTACAACTAATAATAATAATGTCGAAAACTATAATCATAATATTTACAAGCCTTCCTCAACACCTCCATCGTAACGAACCACCCGCTAATATAACTCTCCCTCCAGTCCCTTACGCGGTTGATAACTAACTCGAGGACCCGTAACTTATCCAAACCTAATCTAACCATAATCTAATATATCAATCTGGTGGCGCGGTGCATCATCAGCTGCTGAGAGACAAGGATACCATAGTAATCTAGCTGGTGTGATTGGCCAACCCTCCGTGTGTGTGCGTGTGTGTGTGACTATAATATCATACTGTAATACAATCTCTATTCACTATCATTACAAACATTCATTCAATGCAACAAAAAAAGAGGAAATGAAACTATGAAAGCATTAATCAAAACAGTATCTCTGGTTACCCCAACATACAGTCCCCTTTACTTGCAGTTCACAGGCTCACTTTACGAACCAGGCTTTAAAAAAAAATCTCTCCCTTATATCTTCTCATTTGATTTTTTTTTTCGCTTCTTCTCTCTTATGCCTTCTGGAATTTTGTGCCCGCGCGCTCTTTTGTACCGGAACAGCAACACAAAAGCCCCGTATAAAGAAAAGACGAAGCCTGTGCTGTTTTTTATGGTCAGTAGAGAAACCCTGAATCTTCCTGTTTTGATAGTGAGATGGAGAGGCTGTGTAGCTCTTTGTGTAGTGCCTTTGATGGTGAAAGAAGGAGTCGAACGTGTGTATGGTGTTATTGATAAAGAAACTTTGTACGGGAAACAACTCTCACGTCTTAGTAGTCACCTGTTGAATCTTCTTTTGAGGTTCAATGACGCTTTTCGACCCTCCGTGGCTTAGGTTACCCTCGTTAGCCATGTCACCTTCGTCAGCCCCGGCAGGCCCGTCTTCCCCATCACCCCCGTCAGTCCGGCAGCAACCCGGATGTAAACAAATTAGTGAATCGTATTGTAAAAGCGATGGTTAACTTGGTCTACTCCTTGACGTCAGGTGAGACAGCTCAGCTGCTCCTCGACAGCAATGAGTACAACCTCGACACCATGTTCGACAAGTGCTGGGTGTGTTGGAAGCTCTTTTTACATACTTTAAATAAACTAGACGTGTTATGGCTTATCGGCCGGCCAGCCTCGATCACGATGAAGGAGGAGGAACCATTGTTTTGTTCGTGTGCAGCTTTAGATGCACACACACACACACACACACACACACACACACCTCCAGCAGCACCACCACCACTAGTTGGCCTAACACACGCTCTCCTTTATGCAGTTGCCTTTTGCAGTCTGTCCACCTCGGCTCCCTGACTCACCCTCCAAATATAATCTCTTACCTCACTCTGCCTCCCATGACCTCTCTCTCTCTCTCTCTCCCAGTAATTTCTCTCAAGCATTCTCTGTTGGTTCATCTGGCTGAGTTTAGTGTTATGGTTGTCCGTCCGTCCGTTAGTCAGTCAATCCAGTCGCCCATAAACTTTTCCTATAGTTAATTTTGTCTCCAAAAATGACTGGTTCAGTATTGTTGAAACTTTACAGAAATTTTCCTTTAAATATTCCTCGCTATAAAATGCTTCCGGAGGGCTGCTCTTCCCCCTCAAAGATGCGTTGATTTGACTTAAAAATGTTGTCCGATATTACTGGTTGTCCGATATTACTGGTTGTCCGATATTACTGGCTGGCCGATATTACTGGTTGTCCGATATTACTGGTTCAATTTTACCGAAAACTCTCATAGGAATGTTTTCTTTTTTTTCTGACGTCAGAGTTTGTTGTCATCTCAGATTACGGCCTCCAGGTCCCGCTGTGTAATTTCCTCATGCAATATTTTTATCCTCATATGAAAAGCTCAGCCTCCATATCCCTCCCCCACCCCTTACCCCCCATCACCCCTCTCATGAAGGCCCTCCTCGGTGTTGTTGTTGTTGTTGTCTTTGTCACCTACCTCACAAGCGCTCGTCTTTACCACGCACAATAAACGGTCCCCCTCTCTAGCTGTACCTGCCCTCCTCCTCTTCCTCCTCCTCCTCCTCTTACTCCTCCTCCCCTCCTCCTCTTCCTCCTCCTCCCCTGCCCCTACACCTTGACGCTTTCTCCTCTTTGTACAAAGACTACAATCGCGGCATGCATCCAATCTTTAGTGCAGTGCCCTCACACTCTCTCTCTCTCTCTCCATCCTCCCTCCTCCCTCCTCCCTCTATCTCTCTCTCCCTCTCTCTCCCTCTCCTTCTCTCTCTTTTTCTTTGTGTTTCTTTCACTCTCTCTCCTCCCTGCTTTCAAATATATTACTTGAAAGCACTTAGAACTTATTTCACCCCTCCCAACCCCAGCGGCCCCAAGCATCCATCAAGCACTGTGCCATTCCTTGACCTGCTGTTGCTGCTGCTGTTGGGAATCTCATTTACTGTTCCTCATTATTCTTTAATTTTCTTTTATTTCCTTTATTTTCTATTTATGTTTCCTTAATTTCTTATTATTATTCTTATCATCGTTAATTATTCCTTTTGTTTCACGACATTACTTAATTTCTTCGTTTATATTATTATCCAAAGACATTTAATTATCTGTACCTAATTTTCCTATTGAGAATATGATGTTATTAGTTAAATAGGATAAGAACCATGAGAACTGGGGTCTAATATAACAAACGGGCCATTATAGGACTAGGTTTCCAATAGGACTAGAAGCCTATCAGGTCAAGGCTTCCATTAACAACACAGAACAATAACTCGATAAGACAAATGTCAAGAAAGTTAGAGATATGACCGGAGAAGATAACAGCGATAATAAATGAGATGGAAAGACTAGCTGATAAGAAGAGGAGATGGATGACCCAGGAAAACCATGGATAAAAATGGTCCAACTTTTGGGGGGGAGGAAAAACACACACACGCTCACACACACACATAATCACACGCACACACACACACGCACGCAAACATGCACACAAACACACTCACTCACGCACACACAAACACACGCGCACACACACACGCACACAAACACACAAACACACTCATGCACACAGAGGAAATGGTTGCTGGACGAGATCATCCTCTCTTTATATGTTAACAGATTACCTTTAATATTCACAGATTTCCCTTCAAGCTATTTTAATTTCCCTCTGCTTTTTTTTTTAATTTCACTCAAGTATCTCTGATTTCCTCGAGTTCTTCTGATTTCCCCTCAGATATTCCAATTTCCCTTAAAGTCTTTCTGATTTCCCCTCAGTTGTATATATTTCCTCTTTTAACCCATCTAATTTTCCCCTTGGTTCTTCTGATTTACCCCAGGTCATCTACTTTTCCTCACGTCTTTTGATTTTCTCTAGCTCGTCTGATTTCCCTCTTAACTCTACCGACTTCCCCTTGGTGCATCTGATATCCCACATGTCTTCTGGCTCAACTCTGAGTGCTATTAACAGCCTGGTTGTAGGAATGGACGGAACATCAGATCAGGAAGACAAGATCATTTTCATTTCACATTATTTACACTTTACGGGTTATGTGTGTGTGTGTGTGTGTGTTGTGGAGGTATGGGCTTGTAGGAGTGTTGGAGGTAGGGGTTTGTAGGAGTGTTGGAGGTAGGGGTTTGTAGGAGTGTTGGAGGTAGGGGTTTGTAGGAGTGTTGGAGGTAGGGGTTTGTAGGAGTGTTGGAGGTAGGGGTTTGTAGGAGTGTTGGAGGTAGGGGTTTGTAGGAGTGTTGGAGGTAGGGGTTTGTAGGAGTGTTGGAGGCAGGGGTTTGTAGGAGTGTTGGGAGGTGGGTTTGTAGGAGTGTTGGAGGCAGGGGTGAGGGGTTTTAGGTGAGGGTTGTTGGGAGGTAGGGGTTGGGTGGGGAGGAGTGTAGGAGGAGGTAGGGGTGTTGTGGGGTTTGTAGGATGTTGTTTGTACAGGGGTTGTAGAGTGTTGGGGTAGGGGTTTGTAGAGCAGCATTAGGGGTTTGTAGGAGCGTTGGAGGCCACAACACCATTAAACGCAACCCACACCACCACACCACCACACTGCACCACCACACCACACCACCACACCACACCACACCACACACCACCACACCACCACACCACCACCACACACCCTACCACACTACACACCACCACACACACACACCACCACACCACGCACCACCACACTACCACACCACACACCGCACCACACCACCACACCACCACACCACCACACACTTCACAGCCACGCACCACCACACACACACACACCACCACACCATACCACACCACCCCACCACCGCACCACCACACCACCACACACACCACACACCACACCACCACACCACCACACACCTACCACACCACACACACTACCACTACCACCACACACACCACACCTCCACACTACCACACCATCACAGTACTGCACCACCACACCATCACAGTACCGCACCACCACACTACCACACCACCACACCACCACCAAACACTATCACCATCTTAACTCTTACTATCACGCTACCTCTCTCTTCTACTAAACCCCATTGGCCTTCATGTCTCCATTCACCATTCCTTCTTCTCCTCTCCTCCTCTCCTCTTCCTCTCTCCTCTCTCCTCTCTCATCCCTACCCTCCTCTCCTCTCCTTCCCTCCTCCTCCTCTCTCCTCTGTCATACCTCACCTACCCCATCTCCCCCCCCCATCCCCTCCCCCAAAGAGAAAGGTCTCCCAATCAGGTCAACTGAGAAGACATCATTTGGCAGAGTCCTTATCGGTGGGTGACTGTGGAGGTAGGGGAGTGGGGGAGTGGGGTGGTGGGGGGGGAGGGGTGGTGGGGGAGTGGGGTGGTGGGGGAGTGGGGTGGTGAGGGTTGTGGGTGGCGAGGGAGAGGGTTGGGAGGAGTGAGGGTAGGAGAAGAGAGGGAGGGGAGAGGAGATGGGGTTATGGAGGAAAGGAGGGAAGGAAGGAGGAAAAGGAGGAGGAGGGGTGTGAAAACAGGGAAGAGGAGTCAGGTAGGGGAGGATGATAGGGAAGGAAGGGGAGGGAGGAAATGAGGACAGGGAAGGGATGAACTAAGGAGATAGGGTCAAGGGAGAAGAGAAGAAACAGGGAGAGGAAGAGGGGAGAGGAAGAAGCGCTACCCAGTTATCTCGAGGATTGGAACAACTGTAATCTGGTCTTCATAACAATTTCTTCTTACCTGTTGTGTTACAGCTATTGTCCGTTATTATTAGCAACTGTTATTATTATTTTCCTTTCATCTCTGAGTTTGATTCAAGTATTATTATTCTGTTATTTATATAATTTGGCCCAATATTTCTTCGATCCTCTAACCTAACCTAACTAAACCTAACCTAACCTAACCTAACCTAACCTAACTAAACCTAACCTAACCTAACTAAACCTAACCTCCCCTAACTCCTAACTAAACCTAACCTCATCTCCCCCCTAACATAATCTAAAATCCCCCTAACCTAACCTAACCACCCTCTAACATAACATAACCTTACCCTAACCTAATTTCACCTCCCCTAAACAAGCTTTACCCTAACCTAAAGTACCCTAACCTAACCTGAAGTACCCTAACCTTCCCCAATTGCACCTAACTTAACCTCAGGATCCGGTTCCGGGAATTAATTTTTTCTCGTGGTTATTGCACGGATCGAAGCCAGGAGATTAAAGTCGATGGGCTGCACACCTGGCCACTGACTCTGACTTTAATGGCTAAAAATACATTGTTACGCCATCTGTTGGGGAATGTTGCAACTACCCTCTCTTGTAACCCTTTGATGACGATGATTTAACCCCTTGGGGACGATGGTTTAACCCTTTGATGAAGATGATTTAACTCTTTGAGGACGATGGCTTAAAGATATCAGGACGATGAAGATCTATACATTACCATCCCGTTTACACACACACACACACACACACACACACACGAGTCGCATGAATGTATCTCACCATAAGATTGATGAGAGAAGTTTACAATGTGATTCCTTGCAGACTTATAATGAGGTTCAATTTGCATACCGTCCTTCTCTTTAAGCAAATTTTTCTTCGCTTTTCTATTTAACTTCATTATAAAGTTCTTGATAATTGAGACTTGGTGATTATTGTGTGGCTGATTAACTTTATCTATACGAAACTTATTTTTTTTAAAGAATTATTGATTTTTTATGAGTTAATTCTCTCTCTTTCTCTCTGTGTTATCAATATTGCATCCTAACAATTCCTCAGTTTTCTCTCTCTTTCTTTCTCTCTCTTTCTTTCTCTCTCTTACCTTTTGCACCATTCATTCTCCTCACACTTTCTTTATCCTTCTTTATGTGTCTCTTTCTTCCAGATGGTTAACCCCATTCTGCCACCTCACTTTCTTTCTCTCTCCCCTTCATTCTTTTTTTTCTTCCTCTTCGTAACTCTTCCTCCTTCTACATCTCCCTTTGTTTCCCTTTTTCTCTCTATTGCTATTTTCTCACTTTCTTTTATTCTCGTTCTATTTTATCTCTGTTTCTCTCTCATTCTCACTTTCTCTATAACTTCATTTACCCGTCATCACTTATTCGATAAATAACAGATAATACTTATTCATTTAAGAAACATCTATCAGTAACTTTTATTGAAAATAAAAGCACATTATTTGCCTAAAATTTCCATTGATTATCCCAAAAATACGATTTACATAAATAAATTAGGTATTATTTAATCCAACTAACCATTACTGACTTAGAAACACCCAATAACTTTACCTCTTTCTCGAAAATAAAGAAATCACACAATTACTTACTCATAAATAGTAAATTACTTTCTTTCACTGTCTAAAAAAGATTAAAAAAGAAACTTACTTACTCATAAATACTCATTACTTTCCTTTCCTCTCTAAAAGAAAAAAAAATCAAGAATATTTCCATTACAAACGTGCCTCAGAAAATTTCCATTTTTTCCCCCCACCCGCCTTCAGTATCTACCTCACCTGCATTGTTATATAGCCAAAAATGCATCCCAGCTCTTGTGGAACAGGGCGCTCACAATGCCACGTCGCAGCACAATGCAGGTACAGACTCTGAGAGGGCCATTGCCAGTAGTGTGGAAAGCAGTCAAGTGGTGCATTAGGCATGAGACACAATCCTCATCATCTCTCAGCGTTTTGCGTTAATACAGAAGCGAGAACAACTTGGGGCAGTGTAACGCTACGAGGATAATAGTCTAATTTTATTCATTTTTTAAAGGGTCGTGGATTTGGAGGAGGAGGAGGAGGGTGAGAAGAAGGAGGAGGCAGAGGAAGGGGGAGGAGGAGGCAGAGGAAGGGGGAGGAACAAGAGGAAAGGAAAAGAAGGGGAGGAGGAAGAGAAGGAAGAAGAAAGGAAGGAGGAGGAGAAGAGGGAAAGGAAGTGGAGGAGAAGTAGAAGAAGAAGTGTAAGAGGAGGAGGAGAAGAAGAAGGAGGAAGATTTATGAGTAGGGGGAGGAGGAGATGAGGTTCTATTTGCTGAGAAGAATTATATTGTCACTGTATACTTGACTTTTGGTCTATTGTTAAGAAGAAGAAGAATGTCTTACCACGTCTGTGAATAATTATTGTTTTCTTTGTTTAATCTTCTTGGTATTATTGAAATGGATTAATTTTGTTTATCAGTGAATGATATCCATTACTTACCCACCTTAGACATACCCATTAATTCCCCTCTTTAGAAATACCCATTAATTTACCCACCACAAAAATACCCAATAATTTCCCTCTAAGAAATATAAAACCATTAACTTGGTCACTTCAGCAACACTCCCACCAACTACATAAGAGTACGAGACAGGCGAGGCGTAAAAGTCTACGGTGTTTGCTACCCACGTTTCACTTACTCTCTCCTATAATATATTCTAATTAATGATCTCCTGACATCTGGTGAACTGACCACATGATTCTTGATCTGTAGACCTTCAGTATATGACCTTCTCTTATCCTGTCCTTCAGTATATGACCTACTGACCTCCTGACCCAATAGGACCCCATGACTTCCTGACCTGTAGTACATAATCTCCTGACTGCCTGACTTTCAGTAAATAACTTTCTGACCTTCGATGCATGACCCCTGAGTTCCTGACCTTCGATGCATGACCCCTGCCTTCCTGACCACCATTATGTGGCCTCCTGACCTCATAACCATCACTACGTGGCCTCCTGACCTCATGACCTTCACTATATGACCAGTTTAGAAGGTGGAAAATGAACAATGATTATTAAAATTTGAAAATAGGGAAGAAATAAAGACAACTGAAGGTCATAGAATCGTGTACTGACTCGTAAGAGGGTGAGCGGGAGGAGTGTTGGTGGTTGGCTTCCAGTAACTGTGTATAATGACCTACGAGAGATGGAATTAGGGAGGAGTTAGGAGATTGCGGGAGAGTAGGGAGGGGGTGAAGGGGTAGATGAAATAGAGAGAGACGAGGGAGGGGAGAGGAAGAGATGAGTGGGAGAGGGGAGAGGAGAAGGAACAGGGAGAGGAAGAAAACCAACATGACGAAGGGGACTGAGACAAGGATTCAATTGAGAGGAAACTTGGCAGCTGCTATTTTGACCTGGTTGGTTAACTCTGGCCACCACCACCACCACTGACCACCACAACTAACCACCCCCACTGACCACCACGACTAACCACCCCCACTGACCACCACGACTAACCACCCCCACTGACCATCACACATATACACAAACAAACCAATATCCAAAGAGTAAGTACAAACAAACACAAAGGCCCATAAATTCCAAAGAACCCCCACCGTGATATGAGAGTGTGAAGGCGGGTCATAAAACAAACTATAACTCTAGAAGGTCAAGACACGTGATCTAATAGAGGCCAAAGTTTGTAAAATATATGACTTGTAAAGTGTGAGGGAAGGGAGAGGGAAGAGAGTGAGGGGGAGAGGGAGGAGGGGAGGGGAGAGGGAGGAGGGGTGGGGGTGGGAGAGGGGAGAGGGTGAGGGGGGAGAGGGAGGAGGGGGAGGGGTGGGAAGAGGGAGGAGGGAGGGGAGAGGGGAGAGAGGGGAGGGGGGAGAGGGGAGGAGGGTGGGGTGGGGAGAAGGGGAGAAGGTGAGGGGAGAGGGAGGAGGGAGGGTGGGAAGAGGAGGAGGAGGGTGGGAGAGGGAGGAGGGTGGGGTGGAGAGGGGAAGGAGAGGGAGGAGGTTGAGGAGGAAAGGGGAGAAGAGGGGGTGGAAGGAAAGAAGAGGGGGAGAAAAGAGAGAAGATGAAGGCCTTTGCCCTGGCAGCAGCTTAGGTGAAAGGGTAGGGTGGCCAGGCAGGGCTAGGTAGGGTGGGTTAGGCTCCCTTACCTGGTGGTGGTCTGTTGCCAGTCTACTCACCTACCTGTTGGGATGTTTGTTTACCTTTCTACTCTCTCTCTCTTTGAAAAGGATAGATAAACAGATGGATGGATGGATGGATGGATGGATAACGAAAAATTCTGAATAAAAATCACGAACTCCTTTTCAAAATGCATTCCTTGTCCGTCGCCAAACTCTTTACTTACCTGCTTAATTAATTTCACGGATCTCACTTTGATTAAATTTCACCTGGAGTATAAATCACCGCCGCCACCTACAATACCTGTTAATTGATGAAGGATTTTCTAGAACTTCCCTTCCCAATTAAAGGAACTGTTGGAGGAGGAAGGGGAGCGGGGAGAGGAGGGGAGGAAGAAGGCTTTGGTGACAGTAGTGGGAGGGAGGAGGGGGGGACAATTGGGGAGGGGGGGAGGTTTTTGGTGACAGTGGGGGAGGGGGAGCTGGGGGAGGGGGGAGGGAAGGCTTTGGTGGAGAAAGGAGGGGAGGGGAGGAGGAGGGACAGCTAGAAGGGGAGGAAGGCTTGGTGACAGCGGGGGAGGGGGGACAGTTGGGAGGGGGGGAAAGCTGGGGGAGGGGGGGGAGGAAGGCTTTGGTGACAGCGAGGAGGGAGGGACAGTTGGGGAGAGGGGGAAGAAAGGCTTCTTGGTGACAGCGGGGGGAGGGGAGGACAGCGGGGGAGGGGAAGAGCTTTGAAGGATTCATGGAGACAGCCGCGGTAAAGGAAATATTCCGGCTGGTGGGGACAAGGAAGGTATTAGGGATGAGAAGTCGACTAACGTCTCTCATGAATTAAATATAGGATTTGTGTGAGTCTTGGCGGTGCTTAATAAATCCTGTGTGTCTTAACCAAATGAAAACTGTCCTCTTTTTCATTCACCTTTTCCTCCTCAGTTCTATCCCTCTTCTTCTTCCCTCATTTTACGCTCCTCTCTCTTCCCCTTCCATTATCTACCATTCTCTTCCCTTTCCCTTCTCTTTCGTCCTCTTCCACTTCACTCCTCTTCTCTCCAATCCCATCCCCTTCCCTACTCTTCCGTTCTCTGTCTCCTCCTCTTCCCTTTTCAATTCCCTCCTCTTCCGTCCATCTTCCCTTCCCTCCTATTCTATCCCTTCCTTCCTCTTCCGTCTTCTCCCACTCTCCTTCCCTCCTCTTCCTCCTTTCTTATCCGATCCACTGTCTCCCTCCCTCTCTCCCCGTTTACTAAGATCCGTTTCTCTTCCTCTCCTCCAGTGGACTTGTGTTGTTGTCCCTTATTCAGGTCCTTCTTCTCTTGTTACTTTATTTTATTCTGTATTTTTTTATTTTACTTTTATTGTGCTCTCAGCTTTTTTTATACCCCAACTTCCGTCAACAGTAAACCCTTCACCTTGTCAGTCTCCTACACCTCCTCGTGTCGTTCATCTGTGTAGTAATTACCGGAGTGACACACCTGCCCAGGTAGCCCATCTCTGATTAACCCAACCTCAGGTAAGCGCTTGTAAGCCCCGTGGTCCGGGAAATCGCTGCGGAGGGTACGGAAAGTTGTGCGTAAACTTAAAGACGTGTGAGTAAGCTTAATTGACGTGTGGGTAAGCTTTGAAGTGTAAATAAGCTTACTTGGTGTGTAAGTAAGCCATCACTCATATCTCCTCACCAGTCCTATCTCTCCTAAGGCCCCTCAGGACCCCTCGTGGCTCCTATCACTATTACCTCACCTTCACCAACATCTCTCTCACTTTCTCTCACTATCACCTCACTATCACCTCATTTCCTTCCACTATCTCTAATCTCTTCATTGTCATTTCGGCCTCCTCCTCCTCACAGTCACTCACCAAGATAGACGATGAAGCCTTCAACCACGATACAAAACCGAAGGTGAAAATAAACCGCATGTAAGAGTTGGTGTCTGTTCGAGGCCTCTTATTTATATCACCTTCCTCACCTGCTGGAGAAGTGTGGTGTTGTTGTTATGATATAATAGAGAGATGCTGCAGGATTTGGAACTAAGCGAAATGTGACGAAAAAATGATTGTTGATTTGTTGTGGTTGTTATTGGTAGTGGAGTGATTGTTGTTGTTGGGGGCGGGAGGAGGGTGTGTGGATAATGAGGGAGGGAAGGGGGTGGGGGAGTGAGGGAGGGAGGAAGGAGAGTGAAGGAGGTAATCAACTAATAACATCCACTAATAACAGAAGGTTACTGAAACATTTTATTTTCTTGAATTTTCTGCCCTTTAAGACGCATTTACCAGCAAGATATTATATAACAGCTTTTTTAAATTGCTAAATATTTCTGTAGTTCACATTATGTGTAGACAATGCAATAGATATAAAGTGGAGGACAAAACTGGAACTCATAAAAAAATAAACTAATAAAATTCACGTTTTTGTTTTTACTGGGAGGCGACGTGAGCTGTTGTTTACACCAGACTGTGAAGCTAAACCATTGTCGTTGGTGATAATTTTCCTGGACAAACAAGAGCAGGAAACTTTGTCACTCCGTTCGTGCAGGAGAAATTGTTTAGTATGTGTCACCTGTTGTGGAAAAAGTCGTGAGTGGGAGACTGAGCAGGGAGCAAGAGACACGTGTACTGATTCCGTAGTTAAGTTAGCTAACACAGTTATACACACGTCCTTATTTCCTCGTCAGTGTTACAAAACAGATCCGTCGCTGTTTTTCACTTACAAGATGTGGACACACACACACACACACGGGTAAATCCATCACCCACGCTGCCTTCCACTGCTGTAAATTTACCTGACATAAATCATTGTCCTAAATAAAGAGTGAGGTGAGAGGGGCTGGGTGAGGGGGGAGGGGAGGCTGGGTGAGGGGGGAGGGGAGGTTGGGTGAGGGGGAGGGGAGGCTGGGTGAGGGGGGGAGGGAGGCTGGGTGGAGGGGGGAGGGAAGGCTGGCTGAGGGGGGGGGAGGGGAGGCTGGCTGAGGGGGAGGGGAGGTTGGCTGAGGGGGAGGGAGGCTGGGTGAGGGGGGGGAGGGGAGGCTGTGAGGGGGGGAGGGGAGGCTGGTGAGGGGGGGAGGGGAGGCTGGGTGAGGGGGGGAGGGGAGGCTGGGTGAGGGGGGAGGGAGGCTGGGTGAGGGGGAGGGGAGGCTGGGTGGAGGGGGGGAGGAAGGTGAGGGGGGAGGGGAGGCTGGGTGAGGGGGGAGGGGAGACTGGGTGAGGGAAGGCGAGGTGAGGGGGAGAGGAAAAGGAGAGCAGTGGTTCTTGTTGGTACACTCACCCAACAATACACTCATGTTAAGCACCGCAAAACCTTCATTTCTTGGGTTAACTGGATAATCTCCTCCTTGATGCACTCTCGCCACCACGCTCGTGTTATATGATCCACTGCATTTTTAATACACTGTTAAACCCCATTCAAGATACGCCTACATACCACTACACTCGTTATATACACTGTAATGCCCCCGTTTCTGGGTCAGTACACTCATGTTGTGCCTTGTAAAACACCCATTCTATGTGTGTATATCATCCCGTGCCTCTGTTGGCGGTGACAGGAACCCGCATAAACCATCAGTGTAATTGCCTCTGACTGGGTGGAGTAAATTATCCTGATTCTCTTTTTTACGTAAACGAGATCCTGCATAAACAACCAGTCGTGTCGAGACTCGGCTGCTGAGACATGAAAAACTTGTGAATAGAATCATCATTTGTGTTTTACTTATTTGGGGTTGGGTTGGGTTGCAATGGGGTGGGGTGGGGGTGGGGGTGGGGTGAGGTGAGGTTATATAACATAAACCCACATCAAGGACCCCGGGAGCAGCTTACATGAATCTTTCCTTTATACTCGACTAAAGTAATTCTCGACAGCAGTGAATGATGAGAGCATTAGGTGAAGTAAGACCTGAGCCACTGGTATGGTTAATGAGGCTTAATGGTGCGAGGGCAGTTGTCTGAAATGATGTGAGGGGGAAGAGTGCGGGGGAAGAGTGCGGGGGATGGGCGGGGGATGGGCGGGGGGTGAGGGAGGGAGAGAGGGGTGGGGGTAGTGAGGTAGGGATGGAGGGAGGTGGTGGGGGTAGAGAGAGAGGGAGTGTGGGATTTGGGTAGTGAGTAAGGGAGATGTGTGGGTAGTGAGGGAGGGGCTTGAGGGGTGTGGAGAGTAAGGGAGGGAATGAGGGAGTGAGGGAAGTTTGTGTGGGAGTGTGAGTGAGGAAGGGTAGTGAGGGTGTGAAGAGTAAGGGAGGTGTGTGGGTAGTGAGGGAGGGTGAGGGGTGAGGTGTGTGTTGGAAGGGGATAGGGAGAGAGATAAAGAGACAAAGAGACTGACAGACAAAAAAATAAAAATAAAAATAAAATAAATCAGACATCTAATTAATTTTCAGCTCAAAAATTAAAAATAACATACATTACGGGGCAAAAAAATTAAAAACAAGAAAAAAGTTTATGAAATTTACATAAATAAATCTGTATAAAGAAAGGTGTTAAGTGATGGTAGGAAGGCTGATTATTAAGCCACGATACATGTCAAAAAATAAAACCACGAAACACAAAAATTTACGGGAGTCAAAATTTTCATCCGTCAGACTAATTTGTCTTTTTTATCTGAACTACAAAAATTATCTTATAACTTCAAATGTTTACTGTCACGAAAGTTTAATACCGCCAAACTTTAGTGCCGCGTAACTTGAGTGCCGCCAAACTATAAAGCAACAAATTCGATAAAATTATAGGCACATAAAAGTGAATAACTATAAAAGCCGGAAGATTCTGAAGTTATGAAGCAAAAAATGTGTAACTGAAGAGAGAGAGAGAGAGAGAGAGAGAGAGAGAGAAAGAGGGAGAGAGAAATTATCACGGGAAAATTGATGTGGTTCATCGCCTCTCTGATCTCGTGAAATGGAAAAAAAAAAAAACACGAAACTCAGTTTTCTCTCGTCCACGCAGTCCATTGAATCCGAAATCAAAGTCGAGGAAATTTGGAGGCGAAAGTAGACCATCATTATTTGTGTTGCTCTAAACCAGTACGATACCTGATAACTTTTGGTAAATATCCGTGTAATTAGAGGTAATTATTGCTTGTTATCACAGGTAAATTCTACAAAATATGATGAACAAAATAACTAAATTTCACCAATGTTATTCGGAAGCACAGAAGGGATTTTATTTTTTATCATATGGATAGAAATTAAATTGTACTCGGGTGAAATACGGCAGAGAGAGATACAGGGCCACAGTACACCAGGCGGCGAACTACAAGTGTCGTATGGTAATGTTTCTTCCGCGCCGTGTTTCTCCGTTTGTCTGGAACATTGTGTGAAAGTTAGGTCATAGACTTCACCGCCTTAGAGCCTGCTAGGTGATAGAGTAGTGTGTGGAGAGGGGTGGGATGGGGGTGGGGTGGGGGGTGGAGGTGGGTGGGTGGTGGGGTGGGGGGTGGGGGTGGGGTGAGGTGGGGTGGGGTGGGGCCGGGCTCTCTTTGTCATCGGTAGTTACATCTTCATAATATTATACAAATAAATTATCATTCAGGAAATTATACTAAAAGATAATTAAATTAGATCATCTAAACGCACTGCTCTCCCTTTCCCTTCCTCCTCCCTCTTCTCTTCTACCTATATACCGCTCCTTCCCTCCTCCTCCTCCCCCTCCTCCTCTCATCCTGAAACAGATTTTGCCCTGTTCACAATTTTTATATGTCGCCATAATTTCTGGCCTCATCTGTGGGGTGGAGGGAAAAAATAAGAGAGAGAGAGAGAGAGAGAGACCAAAACAACCTGGGACTGGGATACCAAATGAATCACTCGCACCGAACCTTCTCATCCTCCTCTGGCGGCCTTGACAGAACCCCTTCGAGACAAAAACTCCCACCAGCATCACCCGGAGACAAGGTCAGGCAGATCCTGGTGGCCCTTCAAACAGCAATCAAAAGACTCATGCCCCCAGTTTCCAAAACCACCAACCAGCCATCCATTCATTTATCCGGTAAAAATTTCCAATCGCATCCATTCAGATTGTATGGACGTTTCCAGGAACCATCAAACGTAGGAAACATCAAAGCGAAAGAGACGACAGAGGAGCGAAAATATTTAGGAAGACTGAGAGAGCAGTTTAGCCAATATCCTTGGGTCTTTGAAACCTAATGAGGTAGAAGGGATCTGCTGGCGAGCTTGGCAGAGCCGCCCGACGACGCCTCGACCCCTGCCTGGACTGTCACCATCCCCCCGCTGGCCCTTACCAACAACACCTCCCACACTGGTGAGACATGAAAAAAAATACAATACAATCCTGACACGGAGTAGTAACTGACCACGAGCTGTACCCTAAAGCCGCTTGAGGGGTGAGGTAAAGATGGGAGTAACTTAGGTTAGATTAGGTTAGGTTAGACTACGGGTCAGGGTCCATGGATAAGGGAGACCCACTTCCCAATAGCTCCTTCTAAACACCACTTTGAAATGACAGGTTGTCGTGTTCGTCATCAAGATATTGATGCTGCTGATCCGCAACTTCAAGTTTTTTTTGTTTTTTGTGACTCCGCTCTAATCTGATCACGATGAAGGAACATTAAAGTGATGACATGAAAGAAAATTTCCTGAGGAAAACTTTTTTTCTTAGATGTGCTGCTAGAAGTTGTTGGGGGAATAGGCGGATATATATGTATAAATATATTGTTACGCCGTCTCTTAATTTACTTAAATATTCAGGTTCTAGGCGTAACCAAACAAAAATGTGAAGTAAATTAAAAGGGAATAAAAATAAGAATTTAATTAATTAAATATTAACACAATAAAGAGCCTCGCAGGCTGTCACAACAAATTGATTCACCATCGAAACTTTTAAGACACAAATGATACTAAACATCGAAACATCAAAAGAATAAAAATAAAGCATTGGATTACGTTAACACTGCATAAACATATAAAAACTAACACTGAAATTAACTAACGTGAAACAACACTGAATTACTTAAATGTAACGAAGCAAATACTGATGGACATAAATAGAGACATAAATAGGTACTCACATAGATATACCACATTGGTGGCGACAGGAACAACACAAATAAATTAAGTATAAGTAACAGGTGACGAGAGTCACTCAAAGGATGTGAACTGTATGACAAGAGGACTGAACTGCCTCTGTCTACAGGTGGAGTACTATATATATGGTCGGTTCGCGCCAAGCGACCAGCCGGTGAACATGGGTCGTTTAACGATGCAGATGGTCGTTAGAGCAACACAGAATGCTTGTTACAATACTAAATGAAGAAATAAGATGGGCTTGAACAAATAATAACAGTTAAAACCTTAACAGCACAGGGTAAGGCGACTAGATAATATAATAGTAAATAAAACACATCATTACAGGAATAATATGGAACATGGAAGCATGTTATATAAAAAAATACATACGCAATGTAACAATATATATATATATATATATATATATATATATATATATATATATATATATATATATATATATATATATATATATATATATATATATATATATATATATATATATATATATATATTTATTTATTTTTATTTATTTTTTTTCCATTAGGTTAGGTTAGGTTAGGTTAGGTTAGAGTTCTTTGCCTAGAGATAGTAACATTAACAAATCCTGATATAGATAGTTATATAGTCCTTAAAATATCCGATCTACCAAAACCTAAAAAAAAGGAAAAAATTGGAGACATTGATGGAAAGTTACAAGAACGACTCGAGAAACGTTTTAGGCTTCACTCTTGACTGGTTGGCTGCCTTCACAGTGTCACCTGGAGGAAATAACTCTATTTTTTGTCAGTTTCCTTTGAAGGTTGTTTTTAATAGCGTGTGGTAGTTAGCCGTTTATGGGTAGTTAGGTCGTTAAGACTGGGGCAGTGGGACGGCTGTTAAGGAAACCAAGGATTGAGTTTTTCTTCTCTTTAAAAGATAGTTTAGAGATAATCAATCTCTCTCTCTCTCTCTCTCTCGCTCTCTCTCTCTCTCTCTCTCTCTCTCACGTTATAGGGAACAAAGGGAGAGGCCAACCACCCTTAACACAACCTAACTACACTATATAAACGCCCTATCAACTATTCTTCCAGTTGATTAACCCAACAGTCAATCCCGTCCATCAGTGAGCGAGTGACTATTGGTGGTGAGGGGTCGAAGGCCGAGCTAATGATGCGACTCTGATTGCCGGTGTCAGACAGTGCCAGGAAGTGCCTAGCTACGAGGGACTGAGAGGGGGGGGGGCGGATGGAAGGGGATATGCTCACTTGGATGAGTTCGAATGGGAGAGGAGGGATGGAGGGAAGGAGGGGAGGAAAGAGGGAGGATAGAGGGAGGTAAAAGGAGGAGAAGGAAGGAAGGGAGAAGAGGGAGGAGGGTAGGAATGAGAGGCGGGAAGAGGAAAGGAGGAATGGGTATATAAGAGCAGTTATCATGAGTCGAGAATATGCTCGTCCACTCAAGAGTTGTTTCACCACCCACAAACACACCCACTCAAGAGTTGTTTCACCACCCACAAACACACCCACTCAAGGGTTGTTTCACCACCCACAGACACACCCACTCAAGAGTTGTTTCACCACCCACAAACACACCCCACTCAGAGTTGCTTGACCCCACCCACAAACACACTCCACTCAAGGGTTGTTTCACCACCCACAAACATACCCACTCAAGGTTGTTTCTACTCACCCACAAACACACCCACTCAAGGGTTGTTTCACCACCCACAAACATTACTCCACTCAAGGGTTGTTTCACCACCCACAAACACGCCACCTTACTCTCAAGAGTTGTTTTCCACCACTCCACAAACATTACCCACTCATGGGTTGTTTCTACCACCACAAACACACCCACTCAAGAGTTGTTTCACCACCCACAAACACACCCACTCAAGAGTTGTTTCACCACCCACAAACACACCCACTCAAGGGTTGTTTCACCACCCACAGACACACCCACTCAAGAGTTGTTTCACCACCCACAAACACACCCGACAGTGGACTCATATTAATGCTGTGTGCGTCAGTGTTGTGATACTCAACCCACTGAGGTACAGACACTCAGTTATTTTCCATCTTCAACAATAACTCTCATACGTGTGTAGTCTTCAGTGGATCTTTCCTGCCCGCGAGGCATTATTTACCGTGGAGCCACACTGTGTCCCCTGTCTGTTGAAAATGACACCGAAAATATATTTCGTTCGCCAGAAAAATATTGGTAATGCCACCAAATATGTATATTTTCCGGGACAACACTGCTGCTACACGCTCTTCATTTGCATATGGGCATGAATATTTCCGTATTAAATGGTGGATGTATTATGTAATTCAGACCTCTCATCATTTCATATTCATACGCTGAATAAACTCATCCTCCTAACTCACATAATGACGGATTATTAAAAAACAATGATGACGAATAACAATTACAGGCAATAAGAGGAGTGATGAGGACGTTAATGATGGGCCAAAATGACCTGACTTTTGACAGTGTGGAGTCGAGGCCTTCATGCTGTAGCCCTCCGCCTGTTATTACCCTGAACGTTAGTGTTGGTGTCAGCTGAATGAGCGGGTGTAGTAACCAGCTTAATGGTACTAATTTCTAATAATACGGCTTCTCTATTGGCTCCCATATGCAGTGTATTTTCATAAACAAAATTTTGAACGAATTCACATTTAACCTATGGGATGTGGTGGCCGAGTGGGTATAATGCTCGCCTCCTGTACTATGGGTCTCTGGTTTGCATACGGGGTACTGTCAGCTGTGAATGATTTCCTAACTTTATATTTGAGAACGTGAAGGCGGTCGTATACCGTCCCGGCCACACTGCCTGCTTGTTTAACAGAGGCTTGGTGCTCAGTGTGCTGTATCCACTCCGCACATAACGGGCCGTTAGGTAAATAGGACCAATTTTCGCTTTCCATATTTGCTGTGGTTGTGATTGCAGTCTGTATCTAACTATGCTGCCAGCTGCCTTTGTGTGGCAGAAGTGTAATTCCAGAGCGGAGAGAGCCACAGTTTTTCTACCTGGCGAACACAGTATATAATTATACTCAAACTGATAGCCCTCGAGCTTCTTTGCTTATGAGGTCCAAGGTCAAGGTCACTGCTTTCATAATAGACACAAGACAGTGTTAGACACCAACCAGCATTGGACACCAACCAACATTAGACACCAACCAACATTAGACACCAACCAACATCAGACACCAACCAACATCAGACACCAACCAACATTTTAAAAACATTAACTAAAATAAATATACTCTCACGCGCTGCATTATATAAATATGTTTCACAGTTCGTATTTTTTCAGGTCACTAATTATATTCACATCGTGTATAAAGTCCTAAATTGGCTGTGAATGCAGGTAATTATATCTAGTTCAGTTAGACCGTAAGGAATATACGAGTCGAATCAAGAACATTTAAATATCAGTGTTAAGTGAACGCAGTGAGTGAGTCGACCAACCCACTGTGTTGATAAATATCTCCATGTCAACTGAAGCTTCCATCTTTGTTATCTGATCTCTATGATAACTCCTTCTAAGTTACATAAATCAATCTAGATAGCTTTATAACCCCTTGTGAAGTAGGTGAAGAAAAATCTGTTATCTGAATTAATGCATGGAGAGTCAGATACATGTCTAATCTAGAGTAATCTGGAGTAATCTGGAGTAATCTGGAGTAATCTGGAGTAATCTGGAGTAATCCGTGAAAAAAACAGAGATATATGCAGGTTGTGAAGGAAAAAATAATACGAGTAAATCAGTAAAAAGTCATGAATCTGTAA
Organism: Homarus americanus; assembly: GCF_018991925.1. Lineage (NCBI taxonomy): Eukaryota > Metazoa > Arthropoda > Malacostraca > Decapoda > Nephropidae > Homarus > Homarus americanus. The sequence continues at coordinate 8,867,076 of NW_024745073.1, read as the reverse complement.
CCGGGAGTAAACTGTGACAAAAATTCAAAGGCGAAGCAAAATATCAGTATCTAGAGAAATCCGCATGAAAAATATAACCTAGATATATCTTATAATCTGGAGTAATCTGTGAAAGCCTTCCAGTAACCCTGAGGGAGGAGAGACAACCCTCTTATTAAACCTGACCCAGAAGCAAAAATTCTGGGACCTATTAAGATGATTAAAAGTTAGGAAGACGCAGCTGGTAAGACCCAGAACGACGTGTGTACCATAATAATGTGTGCACCATAATGACGTGTGTACCATAATGACGTGTGTACCATAATAATGTGCAAATTATAATGATGTGTGTACCATAATAATGTGTGCACCATAATGACGTGTGTACCATAATGACGTGTGTACCATAACGACATGAACTGTATGCCCCACTAACAGTCACCAGTAAACACACATACACAAGAACACAGACGTACAGTTGGGCACTTTTCCCACTGTGGGTTAAGGAAGGTTGTCGGGGTTAGTGGCATAATAGGTTGACTTTACAAAACTGTTGCACTAAAATATCAACACGAGCCGTACCTCCATCATCAACACGAGCCGTACCTCCATCATCAACACGAGCCGTACCTCCATCATCAACACGAGCCGTACCTCCATCATCAACACGAGCCGTACCTCCATCACTTCACCATGGTTACCTCCATCATCAACACGAGCCGTACCTCCATCATCAACACGAGCCGCCAAACTCCATCATCAACACGAGCCGTACCTCCATCATCACCAACACGAGCCGTAACTCAATCATCAACACGAGCCGTACCCATCATCAACACGAGCCGTACCTCTCCATCATCAACACGAGTCAACTCAACCATCAACACGAGCCGTACCTCCATCATCAACACGAGCCGTACCTCCATCATCAACACGAGCCACCTCCATCATCAACACGAGCCGTACCTCCATCATCAACACGAGCCGTACCTCCATCATCAACACGAGCCGTACTCTCCATCATCAACACGAGCCGTACTTCCATCATCAACACGAGCCGTAACTCAATCATCAACACGAGCCGTACCCATCATCAACACGAGCCGTACCTCCATTCATCAACACGAAGCCGTACCAATCATCAACACGAGCCGTACCTCCATCATCAACACGAGCCGTAACCTCCACCATCAACACGAGCCGTACCTCCATCATCAACACGAGCCGTACCTCCATCATCAACACGAGCCGTACCTCCATCATCAACACCGAGCCAGCCCATCATCAACAACACGAGCCGTACCTCCATCATCAACACGAGCCGTACTCCATCATCAACACGAGCCGTACCTCCATCATCAACACGAGCCGTACCCCATCATCAACACGAGCTGCACCAACCATCAACACGAGCCGTACCTCCATCATCAACACGACACTCAATCATCAACACGAGCCGTACCTCCATCATCATCACGAGCCGTACTTCCATCTCAACACGAGCCGTACTTCATCATCAACACGAGCCGTACCCATCATCAACACGAGCCGTACCTCCATCATCAACACGAGCCGTACCTCCATCATCAACACGAGCCGTACCTCCATCATCAACACGAGCCGTACCTCCATCATCAACACGAGCCGTACCTCCATCATCAACACGAGCCGTACCTCCATCATCAACACGAGCCGTACCTCAATCATCAACACGAGCCGTACCTCCATCATCAACACGAGCCGTACCTCCATCCAAAATAAACTTTACATTAAAACAGAAAAAAAAATCCATGGGTACATTAACTTTCACCTGGAGATAAAGTGTGTATGTATGGTATTAAAATATATTTGTATTTTATCTGTTCTTGTAATAAAAGTAATGTGTATTGTACAAAAACTATACTAAATTTAACTGCACTTAAAATAAACTTGATATATCATAACTATATCTAGGAAGAAGAAATACCTAGTATAACCTTACCTAGTATAACCTTACCTAGTATAACCTTACCTAGTATAACCTTACCTAGTATAACCTTACCTAGTATAACCTTATCTAGTATAACCTTACCTAGTATATCTTTACCTAGTATAACCTTACCTAGTATAACCTTACCTAGTATAACCTTACCTAGTATAACCTTACCTAGTATAACCTTACCTAGTATAACCTTACCTAGTATATCCTTACCTAGTATAACCTTACCTAGTATATCCTTACCTAGTATATCCTTACCTAGTATAACCTTACCTAGTATAACCTTACCTAGTATAACCTTACCTAGTATAACCTTACCTAGTATATCCTTACCTAGTATAACCTTACCTAGTATAACCTTACCTAGTATAACCTTACCTAGTATAACCTTACCTAGTATAACTTCCTAGTATAACCTTACCTAGTATAACCTTACCTAGTATAACCTTACCTAGTATAACCTTACCTAGTATAACAAAATAAATATGATGAAGTTCCAAACAATCTGGATTTTGTACTTACCACAGACGCTCCTGAAGCTCTAACCAGAAACCATTGTTAGGGACAAGTTTTTACTACCGTAAGATCATTTTAAAACTCTCGTAAAACAATAAACCCCGTCACAGTACAGTAGTTGTACTTCAGCACAACCACCATGATAAGAATAATCACTCGCTAAGAATTTTAAAGTAGTGCCACGCTTTAGGTACTGTACCAACGGCCTTAATCTCAGATGATTAAAAAATTACATTAGTAAACCTCTGTATCACCGTTCTTGTGTTTTACTTTCTGGAAGACATTGTGTCATCAAAAAGTTGAAGAATGTGATCATAGGTTGTCATAGTATGTTTGCCGAGTAACACTTCATATGAGTGATCTGGCTTAGGAGCTTGGCGAAATTTCTTCTTAAAGGAAAAAAAATTCTTACCTTGAGAAACATAAGAAAAAATGGAGAAATGTGTATTGTGTCACTTCACTTTTATGATTTTTCACGATTTTCCGTACATGGAGGAGAAACTCTTGAAAGACACAATCTCTCAAACAGCATGAAAAGTACTGTGGTGGCTAGAGAAGCCTGTGTATATACTAGGAGAACGTGGGAGATAGAAAGGCACGCAGAATAAAAGGAGAAAACAAGAGAATAGAAAAATAGGAGATGGGTGGGGGAATGGAGGAAGTGATTTGTATGGGTTGGGGAGAGAAGGGAGGAGGTGGGCGTGTCAACCTGTGACGTCATTTTGTTTGTCAACAAGGAGGATCGATAATGAAGGGGACGATGGCTGCTCCGGTAATTATGTGTGTGTGTGTGTGTGTGTGACGTCGACCATTAAACAGTTACAATACCCAAAGAATATACGTCAGAAGGACAACACGACTCAAAGTTACGTACAAACAATTCCTTTATAAAACTAACAACAGTTTATTCTGCTCCTCAAACACCATCTTGTGTCAGCATCGTGGAATAACTTACTCTCACACTGCCTACAGCCAAACAGTTGTCGCACAAACACAGAGTCAATACTGCCACCTTAACTCACAGCGTCAATACTGCAGCCTTTATACAGTCAACAAGGGAATGGTATTAACAACTGCCCTCTCTCTCTCTCTTGACTAATACACGAAGTATAATAACACACACACACACACACACACACACACACACACACACACACACACACTTAAATTCGTATAGTAAATAAAAATAAATTACATTCTTTGTTAAGGAAAACAAAGGAAGAATATTGAGAGCAGTGACGATGATGGTTTAGTGACCTGTCTGTAGTGATGTTATAACACCAACACCAACAGCATACTCAAAGAGTGTGTGCGAGGGGGTGAGGGAGAATGTAAACGAGAAACTAAAGGAAGGAAGGAAAAGAGAGAGAGAACAGTGGACTTCTGCCCCTCCGTCATTGTTGAATATTAAGCACGTGAACCAGATCTCGTTACCAGAGACGAAATATTAATGGGATGTATTTGAGGAGCGAGCAGGAGGCTCCCCCCAGCCAGCCAGCCTTCCGTTACACAAATTCTTCCTGATAAATTAGTGATACCATCTATTTCATACCACAGCAGGGACGCAAGACTTCTGTTCTGACTGTCGCCTGGAGACAGTTTTCACTTCTGGTAGTCCCCCTTCACCGCCCACGACGCTGACGGAGGCCGGGCCAGGGGGCTGTAGAACAAACACTGACCCCATTCTCTCTCTCTCTCTCTCCTTATATACTGTACGAGGCTGTAGCTCTCTTGTTTCTGCTGCAGCTTGTGAATATTTTCTCTCTTGCCAACTATTCTCTCCCGCTGCAGCGCTTGAGGTGGTGGGAAAGACTAGCAACACTCACCCTCCGTCCCTCCCTCTGCCTCCTCTCCTCTCCCTATCTTTCTTCGTCCCTCTCCCTCTTCCCCTTTACATCCTTCATCCATCAATCCATTCTCATAAACTGTTTCTCGAGTCATACATCAATGAATAAACCTACGAATATATTTACACCTAACCACCGAAAATTTTAAGTCTTTATGAAGGTAAATCCGCTGTACAGTAATCATCAAACGCAGCGCTGCACTACGCCGGATGAACGTGACGTCACAGTCGCCACACACTACAACAACAAGGCATGTCATAGAGCAGCAGTATATCAGGGAACATAACACACAACAAAGGACAACATACCACATTACGACACCATACAACATACCACATTACAAACACTAAACATACATACACACAGCACAATACACAGCAGAACACAAGAGCAGCAACAGGCACAGCATTATCACACAGCAACTCTTGTCACAGCGTAGGCGAGTCCCTTTAACACAGCTCAGGTATCGCTGGTCTGCTCAGGGAGAGGCGATAAAGCTGATTAAATTGGATTATTGTTTCCCTTTAAAACCCCATTTACGGGTCGTGGGACTTGCTGGAACCCGAGGAGGAGGAGGGGGAGGTCTGCCGCATGCGGAAACTTACATAGTGGTACGTGTGGAAGCTCTGGAGAAAGCAGAGTCCACATGCGATAACACACACAGTAACACGTTTAGGAAATCTTGAACGGAATCACTTGTGGATATATTCTCAGTAGAGTGTAAGGAAGAATGTACCTGGAGGGCAATGCGGTAATATCCACAGTAGGAACTGAACAAACCTGCGGTGGTGGTGGTGGGGATTCGCATGTGGAAACTCACAGTCTTGAAACTAAGTACGAGAAGGACTAAAGAGATTAGACTTGTTTTCGAAGAAGAAGAAGAAAGAGGGATGGACAGGAAGAAGGAAGAAGGAAGAAGGGAGAGGAGAGAAGGACAGCTGAAGCTCGTAGAGTCCCAAGGCAGTGATTAACTGACAGTCAGGATGAGGCGTCCGTCAGAAGAGAGAGAGAGAGAGAGACTTATATACAGTATACATGCACATAGATATACATATATACCCACACACAGATGTTCAAATACATAAATACCCATACGTATACACACACACACACACACACGTTATATACAGTCATATATACATACAACGTCGTATATACATAACCAAACAGGTATACACATGCGTTTGTTTACTAATATTCGATGTAAACAAGACCGGTGCTTAACCTTTGCCAGTCTCTCTCTCTCTCTCTCTCTCTCTCTCTCTCTCTCTCTCTCTCAGGTAAGAGAAATTCACCCCAATACGAAGGTGAACTGATTGACGTTGAAGAAATCTCTATCAATTTACTAGTGATACCTTGAGGAGGTGAAGTGACAGAGATTGGGGCGTAGCAGGGAGATGCAGATGGCAGGGAGGTTGCAGGGAGATGGCAGGGAGGTTCCATGGAGATGACACAGAAGTGGCAGGCAGGGAGTTGGCAGGGAGGGATGACAGGCAAGGATTTGGCAGGGAAAGGGTCGGGAGATGGTGACAGAGTGGGTGGTTGGGAGGTAGGCAGGAGGGGTGACAGCAGGGGGTGGGTGAAGTGGCAGACAGGAGGGAGGGAGGAGGTGGTAGACAGGAGGGGGAGGGTAGTTTGTTTATCGCTATTTTGGGTCGCCTTGCAGTTTCTTTTTCTCTACTATTTTTATTCAATATTTATTTTCGTCAGTTTTTATTTATAGTTCGTATCCCCTTTGGTCTAGGAGGTATTTTTTCTCGATATTTTCTTCCTTGTTTACTAAATATAGTGGTGTGTGTTTAAAGAATTTGTCCCCCAACATTTCCCTGCTCATTAGTGAAGCTTTTCTATTCCTTTATTATTTTGGTCATAGCTTTAGTAAAATTCTTAGGGACGTTCCCCCACCACATGTGTTATTTATAAGGCTGACTCAAGTATCGTAAGTAAAATTATTCTTTGTTTTCTATTAAGTTTTTCTATTGAGTTTTACACGTGTTTATTAATTTATTCAATCATTTCCACAACTCTATTTATTATTAGTAGTAGTTGTTGCTTTAGTTTTATCGGTACTATTATTATTATCATTATTATAACGAAAGAAGGAGAAAAATAACGAAACAGAACAAACACGAAAACCGCCTCAGTCAACAACAACGATGAACGATGAATAAACAGGAATACTTAAGGACAAAAGTAAAAGAAAGTAGTCAAGAGGAATGAAAAACAAACATAAAACGGAGTCAACAACAAGCATAAACAAACAACTGTGTGCAAACAGAAGGCAAACCAAGCAGCAACTCCCTAGGGGCACCAGGTAGACTCTTATACTCAGTTGTTTTGGTTGTCTACCTCCCCCAACCACTTCCACAGCTTGTAAACACTGAGGACAATGTTGGGAGGGGAGGGAGGGAGGGGTGGACGGTGGGAAGGAAGGAGAGGAGGGAGGCAGGAGGGAGGAGAGGGAGGGGGGTGGATGGTGGGAAGGAGGAGAGTGGGAGGAGGCAGGGAGGGAGGGAGGGAGGGGTGGATGGTGGGAAGGAGGGAGAGTGGGAGGGAGGCAGGGAGGGAGGGAGGGAAGAGGAGGTGGATGGTGAGAGTGGATAATGAGGAAGGGACTAGGAGGGTATATGTGTGTGTTTGTTTGTGTGTGTTTGTGTGTGTTTGTGTGAGAGAGGGAGAGGATGAAACATGACGTCACGCCTCGTTGTTTGTTTATAGAGGGTCGTTACCATGAAAGGGGAGGCCTGCCGTGTCTTGCCGCCCACACACACAGTTAACCACATTATTTCTACTAACCACAACCATTAATAAGTCAATATGAAGGGCACCGTAACACGCTACTCCACTTTATCCCAGCAAGATCAGAAATTCCCTAAGGCTGAAAAAGGGCCAAAAAGTTTCGAGTGAGTTGAGGTTCCAGACTAATTGAATCGACCAAAGACCCAAGAGCAACCACCTCTCTTCCTTCACCTCAAGCAAGGGTATGTTGGCAGCACACACACACACACACACACACACACACACACACACACACACACACACTCACACACACACACCCACCCTCCACACACACACACTCACACACACTCACACTCCACACACACACACACACTCACACACACACACACACACACACACACACACACACACACACACACACACACACACACACACACACACACACACACTCACACACACACACACACACACTCACACACCACTCAGAGCTAAACGTGGACGTCGGGAGTAAGTGAATCGCTGAAGTTGTACCTGGGGGTTCTTTGCTCGCTGCTGCAGAAGAAATCCATTACAAAGGTAAAAATGAAAAGTGCAGGAACACCCACACCTCCTCCTCTTCCTCCTCGTCCTCCCACACTTCCTCCTTCTCTCACACCTTCTTTCTGTTCTCCTACACCTCCTCCCTCCTCCCTCTTTCCTTCTCTTCTCTCCCCCACACCTCCTCCTCCCTCTTCCTCCTCGTCCTCCCACACCTCCTCTTCCTCCTTCTCTCCCACACCTTCTTTCTTCTCCTCACACCTCCTCCTCCCTCCTCTTCCCTCTCCCACACCTCCTCTACGTTCTCCCCCACACCTCCTCCTCCTCCTCCTCCTCCTCCTTCCTCCTCCTCCTCCTCCTCCCTCCTCCTTCTCATCTTCCTCCTCCTCTTCCTTCTCACGAACCTCCTACTCTTCCTTCTCCTCTTCCTTTTCCTACACCTCCTCTACGTTCTGCAACACCTCCTCCTCTTCTTCCTTCCCTTCTTCCTCTTCGTTCTCCTTTACCTCCTCCTCCTACACCTCCTCTACGTTCTGCAACACCTCCTCCTCCTCTTCCTCCTCCTCCCTCACCTCCTCCTGTTTCTTCCTTCTTCCTTCCTTCTTCTTTCCCTTCTTCCTCTTCCTTCTCTTCTTTCTCTTCCTCCTGCTCTTTCTCGTGCTTCTCCTTTTTCCCGCCTCCTACCACAACCACCTCAAGGCTTCACCCAGACCAACAACAACAAAAGCATCAATATCAAAATGCATGATACTCTTAAAAAAATTATTATATATAAATTTATTTCTAACTTTCTAATGAATACCAATTTATATTTAACTAATTAACAACAACATTTAAAAAAAAGTATAAAAGAAAAGACGACCATTTTAAAATTCCTAAATATTTCAGGGTTCTTTCAAGGCCAGTTCAAGTTTATGTATAAATATCGCTTGTATAAACGTGGGATAAGATTAGTTGATTAGATGTTTACCTGAAGATATGAAGAGTCAACAGAGGCAGGTGGGCAGGAGGAACGAACTCTGCCGGCACAGAACCCACTTAATTTATATTTTGTTTACTGTGTGATGAAAGGAACCAGAAGTGGGCCTAACCTAACCTAGCTTAACCTAGCTTAACCTAACCTAACCTAACCTAACCTAACCTAGCTTAACCTAGCTTAACCTAACCTAACCTAGCATTAACCTAGCTTAACCTAACCCAACCTAGCATTAACTTAGCTAACCCAACCCAACCTAGCAACCTAGCTAACCTAACCTAACCTAACCTGGCTTAACTAGCAACCCAACAACCTAGCATTAACCTAGCTAACCTAACCTAACCTAGCATTAACCCAGCTTAACCTAACCTAACCTAGCATTAACCCAGCAACCTAACCTAACCTAGCATTAACCTAGCTTAACCTAACCTAACCTAGCATTAACCTAGCAACCCAACCTAACCTAACATTAACCTAGCTTAACCTAACCTAACCTAGCATTAACCTAGCTTAACCTAACCTAACCTAGCATTAACCTAGCAACCTAACTCCAACCTAGCATTAACCTAGCTTAACCTAACCTAACCTAGCATTAACCTTGCAACCAGCTTAACCTAACCTAACCTAGCATTAACCTAGCTTAACCTAACCTAACCTAGCATTAACCGAACCTAGCAACCTAACCTAACCTAGCATTAACCTAGCTTAACCTACCTAACCTGCATTACCAGCTAACCACCTCAACTAAGCTTAACCTAACCTACCTGCATTACCAGCTAACCTAACCAACCTAGCATTAACCTAGCTAACCTAACCTAACCTAGCATTACCGCAACCCAACCTAACCTAGCATTCTTGAACCTGCTTAACCCAACCTAACCTAGCATTAACCTAGCTTAACCTAACCTAACCTAGCATTAACCTTGCTTAACCTAGCATTAACCTAACCTAACCTAGCATTAACCTAGCTTAACCTAACTTACAGTAACATGACCTATTTTAATTTACTACTACATTTTCTTGATTCATAACAAGATCCAATAAACGATTAGACATCAAGTGTGTGTGTGTGTGTGTGTGTGTGTGTGTGTGTGTGTGTGTGTGTGTGTGTGTGTGTGTGTGTGTGTGTGTGTGTGTGTGTGTGTGTGTGTGTGTGTGTGTGTGTGTGTGTGTGTGTGTGTGTGTGTGTGTTATAGTATACTGACAAGACTTACTGAACGTATATACTCATATAAAACATACATAAATATAGAAATAACGAGAGAGAGAGAGAGAGAGAGAAGAAAAGGAAGAAGAAGAAAGGGGGAGGGGGAGGGTAGGGAGGAAATAGGTACCCAGGGTGAGGGAGGTGTCAAGGTGTCATCACCAGATGTATGGCTCATTGTTGCCCCGGGCGCCTGTGATACCATGCCAGATGGTTGAGTGTCACGCCTATGTCCACAGGAGCACCGACCTTAGCGACCCCAACCAGCGGAAGTTCAACCCACCCCCTTGAGGACCCACAGATGGAGGCAGGCGAACCTTCTCACAGGAGAGTGATAGAGGTGAGAGATGGGAGAAGGGGAGAGAGGAGAGGGAGAGAGGGGGAAGAAAGGAGAGACGTGGGGAGGGTAGAGTAGGAAGGACGGAGAGGAAGAGGAAAAGAGAAAGACAGAGAGAGAGAGAAGGACAGACGAGAATATGAGAGAAAAGAAAGGAGAGAGTAACAAAAGGAGACGAGGGGTGAGGGGAGGAAGGGGCAAGAAAGGGAGAGAGAGAGAGAGGAAGATGAATGATGGTGGGTGAGAGTTGAAGCACTGGCAGGCAGGAAAGACACAACAAGAACCACAGATGATATATAGACGTGAAATATATCTATATAACATGATGGCTTGTTAACGTGATGGGTGGGTGGAAAGTATATGGTAAAAATATTATAAAACACTATATATGGGTTTAAATTCTCATATATGATAGTTAATTACTTTATATATTTTGTTGACATAATCATGGTGGATTTTTGAGGTGATGGTGAAGTGTTAAGGATGACTCCACTTGTATACTCGAGGTCATACTTGATGTTATTTAATGTCAGGGTTATAAAGGGGATGGTAGTGTTGTCATCCACTAGGAGTCTCACGTGGAGGAATCCAACTTGTGTCTCACCTGAACTAAGATGATTCATAAGCATCGATTAATAACACGTAATTGAAATCCTGAAGTAAGCAAAAAAAAAATAAATAAATAAATCGAGCGTAAAAGTTGTAGAAGCGGAATATTCGTGTGGTTTTTTATCAATGAGTTTGTTTTAGGTTTATTCTTATTATTTATTGACTAATTCATTGTTGATATTTAAGTCCCATCAAGGTCATACTTGTCGACTATACATAACACACTATAGTAACACACACCCTTATAGTCAAGAATCTCGTCCAATATTCACCATTGTGTCGTATATCTAAAAGGACTTTATCGATCAGGACCGAATACCGTAGTTATATATAGAGATACGAGATACTAAAGTAATATTGACAGTCTCGTCCCGCCATTCAGGGATCACACAGGTCACATATTAAATTTCACGTTGTGTGGGTGTGTTGAGGGCCGTACACGTCCCTGAGAGCCGTCACTTGTATCTATAAATAAACTAAAAATATGAACTTCCAGGTAACTGTGAGGCGAACATCTTGAAGGTGAAGAGTCAAGGGCCACCTCAGCAGCGTCTCCTGTTTACTGACGTGCTCTGTTCTTTACCTGCGTCAATCAGCTCCTTGAATGCCGATTTTGATCGACTGTCTCACCCACTGACGATTCGAAGTTTTTATGCAGAAAATATGAACATGTATAATATTATTCGAAGTGCAAAATAATCTAACCAAATCAAACTTAACATAACCAACCCTAATTTAACCAAACTTAACCAAAGATAACTTAGACCAAACCTAACTCAACGTAATCTAACCTAAATTAACCCAAACTTAACTAAACCATAAGATTTAATATAATGCCCCAAAAAAATTTAGAACCAAAGTCCAGGTAAAAAAAGGTGATTTAACTCACAAGACGAGACAGGTAAACAGCCCTGAGGTAAACACAACTACACAGACCATAACTCCTGCGATAGAAGACATTTTTTCCCAGGTTAATAATGTTCCTCAGGGTACACTAATGATTAAGGTGACTGATGGATGGCGTCTGTTCCTCCTCTTCCTCCTCCTTCTTCCTCCTTCTCCTCCTCTTCCTCCTCCTTCTTCCTCCTTCTCCTCCTCTTTCTATCCTCCTCCTCCCCCCTTCTGTTCGCCATGTTTATATTTATCATCTCCTTATCCTCTCTCATGTCTTCTAATCCTCTCTCTATTCACCGTTTCTTCCTCTTACTCTTCCTCTTTTGCACTTCCCCTCATTCATCTTCCTCTTCCTCCTACTGACCTATCACCCCCCTCTCCCCTCTCATCTCCCCACTTACCATTTAATCTCCTCACCTTCCTCCCTTTTTCCCTCTCTATCTCCCTCCTCCTCCTCCTAACCCTTCCCTCATCTCCCCACTTACCATCTAATATCCCACCTTCCTCCTCATTTTTCTCCCTTCACCCCCTCCTCCCCACACCCCTCCCATTCACCCCCACCCCTGTCACCTCCCAACGACCCACCGCTAATCTCTGAGGGCCCAAAATTTAATCGTGCCTCGCTCATTACACCAGCATGGCCTCTCCTCCCATATGGCCCTCTCCTCCCACATGGCCCTTACTCTCCACACATGGCCCTCTCTCCTCCCACATGGCCCCTCCTCCCAAATGGCCCTCTCTCCCCCACACATGGCCCTCTCAACTCCCCACATGGCCCTCTCCTCCCCACACGGCCCTCTCCTCCCCACATGGCCCCTACTCCCCACATGGCCCTCTCCTCCCACATGGCCCTCTACTCCCCACATGGCCCCTCTCTCCCACATGGCCCTCTACTCCCAACAATACCTCACCGCCTTACACAAGTTCAGTCACAGCTGCTGTCATCGTATCTTAAGCTCTGTATGGCCCCCTCACCAAACACTTTTGTCCTCTGGGTGATAAAACTCAGCAGAGATTATAGTAAAACTAATCCTCTGACTAATGAGAAAAACCTCGGGATTTTTGAGCTAAGATAAAAATGGAATAGAATTGTTGCTTTGCTTTGGTTCGGTCAAGGGTCTAATAATTAGCCAGCCCCGAGAATATGTTTACGGTGGTGGTGGTGGTGGTGGTGGTGGTGGTGGTGGTGGTGGTGGTGGTGTGGTGGTGGTGGTGGTGGTGGCACTCTTCATAAGGGTGGAGGTGGTGGCTCTAACACCCTCCCCACCACACACAAAGGTCTCCACGACGTCGACAAGCTTGAGCAATGATGGAGAGAGAGAGAGAGAGAGAGAGAGAGAGAGAGAGAGAGAGAGCAAAACAAACTCCTTATCCTGCATTCCCTCACCTCTTCCTCCTCCCTCTCCCCCTCCCTCTCTTCTCAGTTCTCTCTTCTTTCTTCTCACTCCTCCTTTCTCTCCTTTTACTTATCCTTCCTCTTTTTTATTCCCTTTCCTCCCCTCTCCCTCTTTCCTCTCCCTCCCCTCCCCATACAAACACACACAAACAAGTAAAACACACACAAACAGTAAAGCACACAAACAAGTAAAACACACACAAACAAGTAAAACACACACAAACAAGTAAAACACACACACACAAACAAGTAAAACACACACACACACAAACAAGTAAAACACACACACAAACAAGTAAAACACACACACAAACAAGGAAACACACACACAAAACAAGTAAACACACACACAAACAAGTAAAACACACACACAAACAAGTAAAACACACAACACAAACAAGTAAAACACACACACAAACAAGTAAAACACACACACACACAAACAAGTAAAACACACAACAAACAAGGAAAACACACACACAAACAAGTAAAACACACACACAAACAAGGAAAACACACACACACAAACAAGGAAAACACACACACAAACAAGTAAAACACACACACAAACAAGTAAACACACACACAAACAAGTAAAACACACACACAAAACAAGTAAAACACACACACAAACAAGTAAAACACACACACAAACAAGTAAAACACACACACAAACAAGGAAAACACACACACAAACAAGTAAACACACACACAAACAAGTAAAACACACATACAAACAAGGAAAACACACACACAAACAAGTAAACACACACAAAAACAAGTAAAACACACACACAAACAAGTAAAACACACACACAAACAAGTAAAACACACACACAAACAAGGAAAACACACACACAAACAAGTAAAACAACACACACAAACAAGTAAAACACACACACAAACAAGTAAACACACACACAAACAAGTAAAACACACACACAAACAAGTAAAACACACACACAAACAAGTAAAACACACACACAAACAAGTAAAAACAAACAAAACACACACACAAACAAGTAAACACACACACAAGGAAAACACACACACAAACAAGGAAACACACACACAAACAAGGAAAACACACACACAAACAAGGAGGGACATAAAGCAAAGGAAATCAAGAGTAAAATGCATTCCTGTACAGAGTGAGAGTATGCAGATTAGAAAAATGCATTTACAGGGATAAGGAATGCATTGAATAACGTAATGCACTGCAGCTCTGACCACCGTGATGCTGCAGGAATATTTCGCTTGTATTTATTTTTATTTTATTTTTGGTGGGGGGGAGGAGGGGGAGGGAGGAGGGGGGAGGGGGGGTTACGTCAGTCTCGTTCTGTAAATGATTCTTGACTGATGTAATGATTGGCTGACTGATTCACTGATTGGACGACTGATTCACTGATTGGATGACTGATTCACTGAGTGGCTAACTGGTTCACTGATTGGCTAATTGATTCACCGATTGGCTACCTGATTCACTAATTAGCTGACTGATTCACAAATTAGCTGACTGATTCACTGATTGGACGACTGGTTCACTGATTGGCTGACTGATCCACTGATTGGCTGACTGATTCACTTATTGTTTCGCTGGATAACTGACTCAGTAACTCATACACTGACTGAATTATTTACTGACGTTGCTTAAAATAACTAGATGAGACGTCAGTTTGCCTTCATTAAGTGTAAGTGACTGTCTGCTCCTTAGGTAGACAAGTAGATGGACTGACTGTTGACTGGAGGGAGTAAGACAGTGTAAGTCACTGTTGTACACCTTAGGTAGACAGGTAGATGGACTGACTGTTGACTGGAGGGAGTAAGACAGTCTCCTTTCACTCATTGTAAGAGTGTTGTTGTATTGTTAAGCTGTCCTCACTACCATCGACCCATACTGCCAGGCCTTTATGTTGTCCCTCTCACACACACACCCTTCTTCTTCCTCCTCCTTCTTCTTCTTCTTCCTCCCTAGACACACACATCTCCCTCAACCATCCCTTCTTCTTCTTCTTCTTCTTCTTCTTCTTCTTCTTTCTTCTTCTTCCTTCTTCCTCTTCCTCCTCCTCTTCATAGGGTAGGAGACATCTAGCCACTTCGAGGGAGGAGGAGAAATCGATATAACTTGAAAAATACGGCGAAGGAGAGAGAGAGAGAGAGAGGGGGAGGGATAACACACACACTCACACACAAGACTCACTCCTATACACACCCTCACCCCTCACCCCCACACCCTCACCCTCTACGCCCCTCCACTCTACACCCCTGACCGATGACGTGGGATAGAGGACAGAGTCAAGAGACATCCGAGAATCTGTGTGGTGGTAAGGCGGAAGATGATGACTGTGTACCTACGGGGAGAGGGAGAGAGAGAGGGATGGGAGGGAGGGAGAGGGAGAAAGAGAGCCAGGGAAGGGGAGAAGGATGGGGCGAGGAAGAGGGAGGGCGAGAGGAAGGGGAGAGGGATGGAGGGAGGGCGAGAGGGATGTAGAGGGAGGGGTAGAGGGATGAGAGGGAGGGAGACAGAGATAGAGAGGTTAGGGAATGGGGAGAGGGATGGAGAGAGAGGGAGGGCATCTGTCACAGCATCAGCAAGCCTCTTCCATCATGTTGTGTGTGTGTTGTGTGTGTGTGTGTGTGTGTGTGTGTGTGTGAACCAGAGAGAGAGAGAGAGAGAGAGAGAGAGAGAGAGAGAGAGAGAGAGAGAACACATTTAAAGAAGACAAGCATCGGGACACATAACCCACAATCAGACAACCTAAAACAAATATTGTCTCAGATTTTGTCAAGAGCAAGAATAGTGAATCTCTCTCTCTCTCTCTCTCTCTCTCTCTCTCTCTCTCTCTTACACACACACCCCCACAGGTTTTGTTTGAACGAGTGATAATAAATGCATAGCTTCATAGATTGTAATTAATTCCTCCGTTTGATATCGTCTGTTGCTTTATTGTTATCATTCATTCCTGATATCCTGGGAAGCTTTTGTTTAATCATAGAACATTAATCACTATTGTTTGATGCTTTCGTTAATTATATATACCTTATCATACCTGGTCTTGGTTAAACACTCTCTCGTTGAACATATCTGGTCTTCGTTAAACACTCGCTTGTTAATTGTAAATACATTATTATACCTACTTCGTTAAAACACTCTTTCGTTAAACATATTTGGTCTTCGTTAAACACTCTCTCGTTAAACATACCTGGTCTTCGTTAAACACTCTCTCGTTAAACATACCTGGTCTTCGTTAAATACTTTCTCGTTAAAAGACATTTAATCATTCTTGTTCTACGTTAAAAACTATCTCGTTAAACGCACTCTCGTTGGTGGGGGTCGTGTGACCTATGGCCTCTTGACCTGTGTAATAAATTCTACATTAGGTCAAAGGTTAAGGTCACACTATTAATAAAAAGAAGGGCATACACTGATGCAATACTCAAGTCTAGTTTATATTGGCATTTCTTTCTTACTTCACTGATCTGATATTTTCCCCCGTAATAATGAGGATGTTTTGTCTTTCTAGAATCAATTGACTTTATGGTGAGATTATGTGAGATTATGTGACCTTATGTGATTCCCTTATGTGATTCCCTTATGTGATTCCCTTATGTGATTCCCTTATGTGATTCCCTTATGTGATTCCCTAATGTTATTTCCCTTATGTGAATATGTTTTATATTTTTAATTCAAATTAAATTAATATTTTATAGACTAATAACCCGGAGTAATTATTAATGTTTTTATATAAATGTTAATACTGTAAAGAGTCTCTCTCTCTCTCTCTCTCTCTCTCTCTCTCTCTCTCATTTACATATTTTTTACTTCAATAATGGTGGTGTTATGTAAAGTGTGATTTATGTTTTAGGTCTTGTTGTTATGAGAGTAAATGTTTATGTTTTGTGAAGTAAACAGGAGGTGATAAAGTTACCTGAGATCCGGAACCATAGCCTAACCTAACCTAACCCGACTTAATCTAATATAACCTAACCTAACTTAAAAAACTAACCTAACTTAGCCTAACAGACAGACAGACAGACGCCTTAACTCGAACCTTGAAGACGAGAGAGAAGCTGAGCTGTTCCTCCACCTGTTGCATGCCGTGACCCTGGTGGGGTGATGGGGGTGGGATGGGGGGTGAATGAGGTGAAGGGGAGAGATGAAAAGGGTGAGGTGGGGGGTGAGGGGTGGAGGTGAGGTAGAGATGAAAGGGGTGAGGTGGGGTGAGGTAGGGGTGAGGTGGGGGGGTGAGGTGGGGGTAGGGGTGGAAGAGGGGTGAAGGGGGATTGAAAGGGGTGAGGTGGGGGAGGAGGGGTGAGGTGAAGGGGGTGGGAGGTGGGGGGGGGGTGTGAGGTGAGGTGGGGTGATGGGGTGAGGTGGAGGGGTAGAATGAAAGGGAAGGGAGGTGGGGGTGAGGTGGGGTGAGGTGGGGTGAGGTGGGGGTGAGGTGGGGGGGTGAGGTGGGGGGTGAGGTGGGGTGGGAGGGGGTGAGGTGGGGTGAGGTGGGAGGTGGGGGTGAGGTGGGGGTAGGTGGGGTGAGGTGGGGGGTGAGGTGGGGGGTGGGAGGTAAGGAGGAGGTGGGGGGAGGGGGGTCATATACTGTACACACCACCTTCACAGGTAACGGTGGACACTAATTAACCTGCTGGTCTCACCGCCTAGTCTTCCACCTGGTTGGTCGTGATGGTGGCCGGGCACGACGGGTGTGTTGTGTCTCAACCATAATGTTTCTTGGCTGAATAACTTTAACCAACTAAAATTGACTATTATCTTAGATGGATCAGCCAGATGTAGTTATATTAATCTGCTAAGTTGACTGGTTGACCGATTTCCTGGCTGATTGGTTGACTGACTTCCTGGTTGACTGACTGTGTATCATCATAGTAGTCAATTGTATCTTAATATATACACGTTTATATACAAAGGTTTACTAATCAATTAACAAAGTTCTTTTATCTCTTTTCCAGGTGAGTGGCCGACGACCTGTGATGGCTCTGGTAGGTCAGATCTACTGATGTTGTGATCATCCTGTACCTCACAGATAAGCCAGCGGTCTCTAAGCTCCACCTATCATATCCCTACAACACTTTCAAAGCTATAGTCATTGGCTGGGAGAGTCAGAGTCATATAGAAACGCAGAGGCTTCATGTTTGTACACGAGTCCAGCTCAGTCAGCCAATGATTGTAGGTTTGACAATCATCCAGGGTTATGATAGGTGGAGCTTAAAGACCCCTGGCTTATCTGTGAGAGATAGAACACTGGGAGAACTACCCTGAACTAGTCTTAACCTAGCATAACCTACTGATTAACTCAACCTAACCTAACCAAACCTACCGATAAATTAACCTAACCTAACCTATCTTAATTTATCTCCAACATAAAAGTAAACCCAACTCGACTTAACCTAACTACAGCTTCCTTTACCCTAACCTAACCTAACCTATCCCTATTTCCGGTATTTTATCTCCACCACCCCGAGGCAAGAGACCCTCCCCGCCCCTACACCGCTTCCTCCCCTGTACACCGGCCCCTGCCCTACGCCCCCTCCGCCCCCTACACCGCCCCCCGCCCTACACCGCTCCCCTGCCCCTACACCGCCCTCGCTCCCTACACCGCCCTCCGCCCCTACACCGCCCCCTCGCCCCTACACCGCCCCCGCCCCTACACCCTCCCCCTGCCCCTACACCGCTCCCCCCCTCCACCCGCTCCCCGCCCCTACACCGCCCCCCTGCCCCTACACCGCCCCTGCCCTACACCGCTCCAGGCAGGTCCCCATATCGGTCAACGGCAGCAAATATCAACATGACATTTCGTTGATGGAAAGAAAGTCGATAGTTTACACTTCCCTCCCTGCTTCATCATTCCTTCTTCCATCATTTCTTCCTTCTTCTGCTTCTTTTTTCTTCATTCTCTCTATCTCTCTTTTTATCTTTCATATGTTATCTCTTATCCATATTTCTCTGAGTCCCCTTCCTCTCTCTATCCTCTATCTTATCTCCTTCCAAACCTCCACCCTCCCTCTCTCACCCTCCCTCTCTCTCTCCTCTCTCTCCCTCCCCCCTCACTCACTTCCTGCCTTCCCTCTATCGCTTTTCCTTCCCTCCCTCCACCCTCGTTCCTTCTCTCGCTCCCTCCACCCCTCACTTCCTTCCTCCCTTCCACCCCTCTATCCTATCTCCCCCTCTCACATTTCACCCGTCTTTCTCTCTCCCTCCTCCCTCCCTTCCTCCTCCTTTATGTCCACAACTCGTGAACCAAAAATCCTATAACATTGTATTTTTCCTCCTGAGAGAGAGACTTTCCCAGACACGGGATTTTCCTCCGACACACGGACGTATTCCCTACCCCCCGACACACGGACGCACTTCCACCCTAAGACACGGACGGACTTTCCCTGACACACACGGACGTACCCCTACCCCTGAGACACGGACAGACTTTCCTCCCCCTGAGACAAGGACGGACTTTCTCTCCCCGACACACGGACGGACATCTTCGGGCAAACTTTCAGACAGGATGAGTTAGCTGACCAAGTAATCGACCGAGTAAAAAAATAAATTGGCGATTTTTTTCCAAGAGTTAATCAGTCACAAGAAGAGTCACTGGATTTTTATTTTATTCTCTAGTTTTTTGTTTATATATTTTTGTTTAGCGTAATTGATTAGGGGGGTTCCTGGCTGGAGGCGAATAAAGGAAAGGAAAAGGGATAATTGAGGTAATAAATGTTGTAGATATCGACTGAAATAAAGGAATAAACTGTGATTTTTACAATTTTTTTATTTTATATTATATGCGTAAATAAAAACAAATACGTTACAATAAAATAAATCTTCTTAATAACTGGTTGATTTATTTTACTGTCAATTACCACCAGAAGTTTTTTCCCTCGAGTGAGTTTAACGTTTGGTCTTAAGACTTAAAGGGGGAATAAATCTCTCTAAAATGTTCTCAGCAGAGGATCAGTTTTTCTATATTTCCAAAATAACTTTTTTATGTCGTTGAAAATGTCTTTTAAAATGGTCGCCCTGTCTTATATATTGCATGGCCTTAGGGAGGTTAAAGGGGGAGAGGAGGGGAAGGGAGGGGAGGGAGGGGGAAGGGAGGTGGAGGGAGGGAGGGGAACGTTAGGTGGAGGAGGAAAGGAAAAAGGGAAGGAATGATGAAGAAGGGGAGGAGGAAGGAAGAGGAATAATGGAAGAGTTGGGGAAAGGGAGAGGAAGAAGGAAGGAGGAAAAGTGTGGATGGAAACATAGGGGGAGGAGACGGAGGAAGGAGAGGAGGGAAGAGGGGGAAGGAGAGGCGAACAGATAAGCGGAAGGAGAAGGGAGGAGGAGAGGAGGAGGAGGAGGAGGAGAGGGAACAGATTCTTCGACGTAAAATGAATGTTCCTGTTTTGATGCTGTCAATGAATGTGTACAAACAGTACTCCTCATTAAACATAAACAACAAAGGTCATCCTCAATGTTCAACGAATGTAAACAAACGAAAACAAAACCTAAACCACTGACAGGCTAAGTTCATCGCCAGTGACCAACGAGGACATCATTGAACAGAAATAAACCAAGTCTTTCCACGACGATCAGCCAAATGGCCAGCGGCACCTTGGAACAGTTCATCAGGTGAGGAGGGGTCCAGGCAGTGTGTGTGTGTTTGATGGGCTCCAGTTAGGAGACCAATTAGCTGAGGTAAAAAATTTTGGGGGAGGAGGAGGAGACTTGTTCTTCTTCTTTTTCTTCTTGTTATTAATCTTGTTGTTCTTATTTTTTGTTCTTGTTGTTCTTCTTCTTTTATTTCCTCTTTTGCTTCTCATTTCGCTCTTTGATACTGCTGCTACCAAAATAACTACCACTACTACTACACAATAACTACCACTACTACTACTACTACTACTACAATAACTACCACTATTACTGCCATTACAATAACTATCACTACTACTAAAACAGAAATAAAGGGAAAATTAAACAGAAAACCCGCGAGAAAAGTCAAATAAATAAGAGAAAAGAAGACAGGAAGAGAGACAGGTAATGGACTCACAGTACAGTAAGAGCTTCAAGCAGCCGTTCATGTGATTGCCAATGAAGCCTCCCGTTGCTGAAGCCCGAAGGAACCCCAGATTGAATAAGAGTCCTTCAGGTGAGCGGTTCCGAGGAGGCTTCCCAACCTGAGTTTAATTTGGATCGGAATTTTGATTGGCCGCCGGGGATCATTACCTGAGGATTGGATGGTTGGTTTAAGATGGTTTATGTTTTGGGTTTAAATACGATAGCGAGAGAGAGAGAGAGGGAGACACACACACACACACACACACACACACACACACACACACTAATTAGACTGTCTCCTGCACTACACCACACCTTGATAAGTATAGGTGACGAGAGGAGGGGGAGGTGACACACACACACAGACGATGACAAACTTCTAAATAACTCCTGGTTATCTACAGGTGTGTGAGGGGGGAAGGTCTCTTAATTACCATCCTCACCTGTAACTTCTTCACCAGATGTCAGAGGTTAGGTTAGGTGAACTTTTCAATCTCGTAATGTTTGTGGTAATTAGTTTTGCATATAATAATAATAATAATAATAATAATGATGATGAATGATGAATGATAAAATATAATAATGATAATAATGATATTAATGATATTAACGATAATAAAATAATAATAATAATAATAATAATAATAATAATAATAATAATAATAATAATAATAATAATAATAATAATAATAACAATAATAATAATATTCCAGTTGTCACTAAATATGATACATAAACCTCATAATGTAATCTCACGTATATAATTTGCACCTCAGCGTCAGATACATAAGTGATATTACTCCTCCACGTGTCACCATGTATCAAGGGACACACAGAAACACATATAATCTCTCTGATTCACTCCTAATGTCAGGTGAAGCTGGGTGATACCGGGTCCTTAATGTGTTTCTAGAGCGTTGCTGATTGGTCCAATGAGTCCCAAGGAGAGACACTGATTGGTTGTTTCCAAGGAGGCGGAGGTTGTGACGTCATGTGTTTATGTATTGTCCCATGGCTACAGTGTTCGGGAGATACAGAGAATAAAAGAATGATAAACGAATGTAAATGGAAAACGAAAGATAAACAGAGGTTATTGTTTCCACATTAGTTGACTGACACATTGACCCTTGACCTTCAGTGAATCATGACCTTGCCGCCCTAGATATTGATTTAGTAGACCATGATGACTATAACAGGAGGGGTAGGGGGTAGGAGAGTAAGAGGGGAAGGAGGTAGGAGAAATCTTAGAAAACTTCAGAAGATGAACAGAATGCCGGTGATAATGATTAGGTTAGGTTAGGTTAGGTTAGGTTAGGTTCCCGGGTCGAGGTCTTGGTAGGGAGGGCGTTCCGGTAATCACTCCGTCAGAGATAGATTGAGTGACTCAGCGGGAGAGTGGTAGAGAGAGATAGATGAAGGTGAATGGAGAGAGACATTACTGAGAGAGATGAATCGTGAGAGAGGGAGACAGAGAGAGAGAGAGAGGGGGGAGGGAGAGAGAGAGAGAGAGGAGAGAGAGAGAGAGAGAGAGAGAGAGAGAGAGAGAGAGAGAGAGGAGAGAGAGAGAGAGAGGGATAAAGAACTTAGTTTAAGTTTTTGGGAAAAAGTAGATTACAGGCTACAGGTCGTGAAATATAGGTTACAGGTCACAAATTACAGGTAACAGGTCACAAATTACAGGTAACAGGTCACAAATTACAGTAACAGATTACAAAATACAGGTAACAGGTCACAAATTACAGGTAACAGGTCACAAATTACAGGTAACAGGTCACAAATTGCAGGTAACAGATTACAAAATACAGGTAAATACAGTAGGAGGGAGCACAATCAGTTGCCGTCAGGAGAACTAACATATTATTAGAGGCTGTTGTTTCTGTCTCGCTCCAACACCTGACGAGGCTTACTGAAGAAGGCACACACACACACACACACACACACACACACACACACACACACACACCACACACCACTAATGTTGATGCTGTGTAAGTGAGGGTAAAAGTGATGCCCCTCTGTATGTAAATGACTTGTACTAATGAAAAACATTTTGTAATCAGTAGATGATTTTTTTGGGGGGCGGATGGGGGGGGCAGGGGGGTAGGTGGAGGGTCGGGGGGGAGGAGGTCGGGGGAGGAGGTGGAGGGAGGAGGGGTAGGGGAGGAGGGTGAGGGGAGGAGGGTGGAGGAGGAAGTATATGAACAATGTAGTTTAATTCTATAGTTTGTATTTGTTTTTTCCGTTTTATATGTAAGTAAATATTGACGTGGTATTATATAGTTTTTTGTTTTGTCTGTGTTTGTATTATATTTATCAATGTATTTGTTTATTATTCTTTCTGTTACGTTGTTGTAGTCTCTGTCACACACCAACCCCCCTCTCTCAGCACCTTCTACCCCCTCAGTACCTCTCCTCTCTCAGTACCTTCACCCCCTCTCAAGGGGAACAGAGGTGGAGACACTGGTATAACCACATGTTAGCGAGGAACGTATGAATAAATTGGTGTAAAGTCTTGAGTGAGAGTTCAAACGCTGCAGGTAAACACACTTGGTATATCTCATGGGATGACGTCAGGGCAGGGATCATCAGGAGGTCTGTGTTGTGCAATGGTGTAGGAGAATTGAGTATATTATTATTATTATTATTATTATTATTATTATTATTATTATTATTATTATTATTATTATTATTATTATTATTATTATTATTATTATTATTATTATTATTATTATTATTATTATTATTATTATTATTATTATTATTATTTATTATTATTATTATTATTATTATTATTATTATTATTATTATTATTATTATTATTATTATTATTATTATTATTATTATTATTATTATTATTATTATTATTATTATTATTATTATTATTATTATTATTATTATTATTATTATTATTATTATTATTATTATTATTATTAACCTCGAGTTTTTCCTAGTTAAACCAAATCTATATATACAGTAAATCTCTCTCTCTAGCCCAATACCTCACATCAGACAAAAAAACAAAGACATCGAGCGGTGTTTCATGCAGACTACAACACCGAGGAATCCGCAATTAATTACAATATTTTCTGACGGTGGATGTGTGCTCCATGGGTGAATCGTTCTGATATTAGCTGCGTGTGTGAGGAAATTAATCCCGCACCCGCTTCAAACACTCATCATGTTTCAGTATTAAAAAAAAATACATAAATTAACATTATTTTCGAGTCTAGTTCAGGATAAATTAAATATATTGATTTGTCGGATTAAAATACAAAAAGTAAGTTAATTTAATTTAATAATTCACTGGGTTAAAATAAAGTGATTAATTAGTATTTTCTATAGATAAAGATGGAGAGAGTTGCATACATTAGTTGACAACAATTCATTTTGCTCTCTCCATAAGTCGTTCTCGTTACAGTGTTCTTAAAGGTCAAGATATTTTTTGCTATAACAGCCTATGACCTTAACCGCCTCACTCCTCTCTTCTTCACCTGTATGGAATGACGTCACCCAACCCACCTGTCAACATCCAACTCAGCTTGTAACATGCAACCCACCTGCCCACATACAGCCCACCTGCCAACATCCGACCCACCTGCTGTTTTGATTACCTGATATCGATCCTGTCTACACAAACACACACACACAAACACCAATTTGAGAATAAGGACCAAAGTGCCTTGATCCTTGCAAAGAGAATGAGATATGCTAGGTGACGTAACAGAAGATCTACAATAAAGCAGATGATTGGTTGATGATTGATGACGTAACTAAAACAAGAGCCAATCAACTAAAGATCCACAGGGAAGCAGTATGTTGCCAAGTCGGATATTTTAGTTCATTGTTTTTTTCTTTCTATAATGCGTTTACCCTTTGCATACGGAGGAACACGAACACAACTTTAGTGGCTGGTAACAGCAGAACACTAATAGACCTTGGAATATTATCAGGGTAGTGTGAAACTCTTAATTAGTGTTTGATATTGAGGACGTGATTGGTGGAGAGGGTTGCCACTTGTTTCTTTTGCCTGATAAGGTGAGTTGAGTTTCCTGTTAGTTATATCATGGGTGATATTTAGTAGAGTAAACTGTTATTAATTACTGTTACTTTTGCATACACACACACACAGCCAGACACACACACACACACACACACACACACACACACACACACACACACACACACACACACACACACACACACACACACACACACACACACACACACACACACACACACACACACACACACACACACACACACACACACACACACACACACACACACACCAGACGGAGGAAAAGAGAAACTAACTTTGTTAAGGAAGGTTAAATGGGTCAGACTCTCAAAAACATCGTTGAATATTAATATCTGGGGCGTCTGATGATGATAGTATTATTAATAAGGCTAGAAGAATGACTTTATTTGAATACATCATAATGCTTGAGGTCTAATTAGCATAAATTATCCCTTAATCTGGTGTAATAGTTTAATATCTTCTCCTCTGTTCCTCGCTAAACCAAGACAGAACACGGAACTAGAGCCATACAACAACTATCACAACCTCTTGATCAATTGTAAGAAACACCATAACTACCACTATCCATAAACATTATCAGCCAATAACTATAAAACCACCACCACTACAACTACTACTCCCAACACTTGAGGAGAGAGGAAGGTGGTGGAGTGTGGAAAGGTGAGGGAGAAGCAAGAGAAGAGGGATAGGGTCTGAGAGGAAATGATAGAAGGAGGGAGGGAAAGAGAGAGAGAGATAGAGAGACGAAAGATGAAGAGAGGGAGGGAGAAGAAAGAATGGGAAAAGAAGGAATAAGGGTATGGAAAGGGAGGAGGGAGAGTTGGTGGAAGGGAGGTTTAGAAGAAGGGAGAGAGGGGAGGAGAGAAGGAAGGGAGATAGGCTAATGATGCGTGTATAGCCACAGGAGGCCGACCCGGGATCAGCTGGTGGTGGAAGGTGGTGGGGGCCAGCTGTGGTGGTAGTGGGGCCAGCTGTGTTGGTGGGGCCAGCTGTGGTTGGTAGTGGGGGCCAGCTGTGGTTGGTAGTGTGGGGGGCCAGCTGGGTGTGGTAGAGGAACTTAGGTGTAGGGTATGGAAGGCCTATAGACATTCCAGAGAGAGAGAGAGAGAGAGAGGGGGGGGGTAAGTGGAGGTGGCAGGGTAAGGCCTCAGACACCTCGAGTCAGCAAAAGTTTACAACATCCTGAGTGTGTTGTGACGCCGTGAGATGAAGCTATTTTATACCTCCGGCCAGACACTATATATAGAGATACTTCTTATATATAAACAAAGATAATATTTATATATGTACTATGTATATTATATGTGTATAATATAAATACATACGTAATTAATTAAGTCATAAGGTCATGTATTCACTGGTATGAAATTACATATAATACCAATCAAATCTATTACGTAAATGACGTTTGGTTATTTCCGGGTTAAGATAAACTACAATAACAAACAATAACACCTCTTTTCTTACCTCTCCTCCTCCTCCCTCGACCAATCGTAGGAACTCCCTCAACAAACCTTTCAAAATAATCTCTCAAATATCCCTCCGTAAGTCAGGTTCTCTCCCTAGATACGTGAGGTAGAGAGAGGAGAGGAGATGGGTGAAGTAATCATAATATATCATCCTTTAGTAAATCCAGCCCCTCCCCCCCAGCTCACCCTCATCCCTCAGCCCCTCCCCACACAACCCATCCCCCTCCCCATCCCTCTCCCCACACCCCATCCCCAAGTACTAAGGTCTCCCCGGCCTATCAACCTGACGAAGGCGATGCAGAAGAAAGACCTGTTGCTTCACGCGGGAGGGTTCGAGTCTTACGGGTAGTGTGGGTGAAGTGAGGTACTTGTTCCCTTTCTTCCCTACCTGACGACTTGTAGTTGAGATTGAACGGATGAGAGAAAGAAGATAAAAATGAAAGAATTAATGAAAGAAAAGAACGGAATAGTAATTAAAAACAAGTCAATGAAGGAAAAGAGAAACAGATGAGGAAATAATTATATAAAATAGGAATGAAAGAAGAGGTGAAGGGAAAGCACAAGACGAAGAAATGATGAAGGAATGAAAGAAATAGAATATGAATAAAGGAATGAAAGAAGAAAGCCGTCTCCCCTTTACTATCCACCGAGGCTCTTCCTCAGTAATCCGGGGCAGAAAAAAATCAATATTTCTGCGACAAATCCCTCACTTAGGCTGTGTTGATCCCCACCCAGCCACTCCCAGCTCACCCCCACCTCCTCCCAGTCCCTCCCAGTCCCACCCAGTCGCTCCCAGCCACCCCAGCCTCCCCCAGTGTCTCATAACTTCTGCCAGCTTACTCCCAGCCCCTCCCAGCTTTCTCTCAGCCTCTCCTAGTCCCTCCCAGCTTCCTCTCAGCCTCTCCTAGTCCCTCCCAGCTTCTACCACCATCTCATAGCTCCCATTCCTTTCCAGCTTCCTCCCAACTCCCTCCAAGCTCTCTCCTAGACCCCTCTCCCAGCTTTCCTAGACCCTTTTCCTCCTAGACCCTACTTTCACCCCCCCCCAGCCCCTTATCCCAGCTTTTCTAGACCTCTCCCCCAGCAGCTCTCTC